>NW_006399765.1:4637810-4662025 GCF_000299155.1 Elephantulus edwardii
AGTCATATTTTGGTTGCCTTGGATTTGGTTTAATTTTCCTCAGCTTTAGCTTGAATTTGCATATGAGTAGTTGGTGGTCTGTTCCACAATCAGCTCAGCTATTCTGGAAAAATTGGAAAGCCTATCCAGGCTGGGCTCACACAGTGATTGGCCGGAGCTGAGGGGGCATCGACCTCTTTTAACATGGCACCCCTTAGTCATTTCTCTGAGCATCCCCCTTTGGCTCACATCCCTCATAACAGTATCAGCCTCGTCACGGAGTGTCAGAATCTTGAGAATCTGACTTTGCCATTAGAACTCACACTCAGACCAGGCACAGAACAGATAGGAGTGGTGCATTCTGTCTGCCTTGACCTCTGCAGAACGTCAAGTGCCACTAGGAGACTAGAAGGGGAGATAAGCAGCTTTGGGCTAGGATATGGAATCCTGGGCCTTGGAATATGTTCTGCCACTGACCCATTTTACAGCTGGAGACACTGAGGCCCAGAAAGAACAGGAGTGCTATCTGCCCTTAAACAATGAGGGACATCAGAGGCTGGAACCTAATCCCAAATGTTTTGCTAGAGAGAGATCACCTGCTTCTCTGCTGGGGAAAAGGGCTGCTTAGTTTTGAGCTGGTAGGAGTGGGTGGAATGAGAGATGGCCATGCCTTTAGCCAGAGCCTAAAATTAGTGGCTGGAAAACATTTGGCCTCAGCTCAGCAAAAAAGAGGTGCCATGACTCTAGGGGGCTGCTAAGGAGGAGGGAGACAGCCTAGCTCCCCAGCACCACATGAAATGAGAGCCAAATGTGTTAAAATCACATTCTTTACTGACATTTATGACTCATTTGGCTGCCAACCCCAGGAAGGTCCTATTTTGCTTCCTTGAAGGCTCAGCTTGAAGGATTGGTAGATGGGGAGGGACCTCAAGGCCATCTCCTCTGAGATGTTCCTGGGTACCTGGCCTGATGTTTTTCTGAGAACCGTACTGACAGTATGCGAGGTCTGGGCTTTGGGGTCTGGGCTCTGCTTGGTGTACTCAGCCCTGTAATGAAACAAAAGCCTTGGCCAGCCCAGGTTTGAGATGCAATTTGATTTTTTTTTTTTTGGCTGTTTGACCTTGGCCAAGTCATATCTCCAAATGCCTCCTAATTGTGCCATGTTCTAATTGTCCTAATTGGGGCCATCCTTACTTCTCCCCTGCAACTGACCGTCTGTCTTCCACCTTTGTCCTCCTCTAATACATTCTCCATAACTGGGAGGCTCCCTTAAGATGCAAATGTGACATCTGATCCTGTCACATACCTGTTTCAGACCTTGCTGTGACTGTCACTGAGCATAAGGGCCAAGTCCCTCACTGCTGCCCACCTCATCTCACACTTGCTCCCCTCCCTTTCTCTGAGCTGCAGTGGCTCTTTACCCAGGCAGTTTCCTCTTTCTTCCCTCCACCTGGTTATCTCCTGAGCCTCCTTCAGATCATGGCTCGTGGTCACCTCCTCCAGAAAGCCTTCCCTGCCTTTCTAGGCTAAGCCAGGCATTTTCCCCAACAGCCTCACCTTCCTTTTTGCTAGAGCACAGAGCCCTGTTTGCAATTTGTCTGGAACGTATGGAGCACTGTTGTTACATGTCCACATGATCATTGGATCGCTGTCCAGGTCCCCCACGAGGCTGTGCATTTGGTGCGCTGGGTTTGTCTTGCTCACTACCTTATCCTCCAGCAATTTTGGAGTAGTTTCTGGCATATACTCAAAAATGTTTACTGAATAAAGGTCAAATAAACACCCTCTTGCTCTGAAGCCATGCAGTCATAGGCGAAACTTCTAGATCCCTCATGTCTAGCATGGGTCTCCCAGGCAGCCGTGACGCACATCTTAGGAGCAGCTGGAGTCACCATGGTGGGCAGCTGGTGTGACTGGGAGAAGAGTGGAGTGACGCTTACTGGGCATCTTCGTCCCTTCTCTGGCTCCGATGCCGTCAAGACCCAGCAGAGTGAGCCCTAAGCCTGGCATCAACTTGCTTAGTGAACTTGGATAAGTCCTGGTGCCTTCCTGGGTCTCAGTTTCCTCATCTGGGAAGTGGAGATAGTAATAGTATCCCCTTCAGTTTTTGCTGTGAAGAACAGACACATTGATATATATCTATAATTGAGCACAGTCTGACATATAGTTGGCACTCAATAAATGTGCTATTACCATTATTTGGGGAGCTCTGTCAGGAGAGGAAGACCTGGGATGAGATGGATTGACACAGTGATGTGACAGTGGGGACAGGTGAGGTTTGGGTCAGGTTCAGTCAGAGCTATTGTTCACAGGGTCACTATGAGTCCTAGTCAACTCAATGGCACATAACAATAACAACAACTGGTGGCCTTGTGGTAAGAAGTAGCACTGCCAACTCAAAAGTTCATGGTTCGAATCCACCAGTACTCTGAGGGAGAATGATAGGCAGTCTCCTCCTGTGTGATGATTTGCCTCTGAAAACCCGCTGGAGGGTCAGTTATGTATTGGTTCAAACTCAATGATACACAACAACAACAACATTGTCATTATTAACCACACTATGTAAGGTCCCTTTAGACCTCAGGAGCAGAGATGGCTCAGCTGGTGTGGAAGGTCCTGCTTCTTCCCATCTCCTCCTCCTCCTTTTTCTCCTCCTCCCTGGTGCATCCACAGCCCCACCCCATCCACCCAGCAGAGGTCCACAGGACCTGGCCTACGTTGGTGGCCACAGCTCTAGTCCCGGCAGGGGTCGGTTCCTGGAAGGAGGTGCGCAAGCGCAAGTGAGGGGGAGCCTCTGGAAGCTGCTGTGTTTTTGGCCCAGAGCTGTGAGGGGGAGTGAGGAGGGGCGAGAACACACACGCGGAAACGCGGAGACCGACAGATGGAGGAGCTGAGGATGTGAGAGACGCAGACAGACAAGAGAGCCCCAGAGTCAGAGAGGAGGAGCAGGCAGGGGAGGACGGCCGGGAAACTGGCACATGAGCCATGAGCTGAGCAACCGCCCAGCAGATGGACCAAGTAGCTGTGGAACTGACAGACAGACAGACAGACCAGTGGGCCAACCCAGCATCTCACAGACAGACCAAAAAGCAGATCCAGTAGCCAGGGAGGAAGCTAGGCTTCCCCAGCATCCAAGGGACAGGCAGATAGATGTTCCTGGCCTCCAGAGACAGACAGACATGCTGGCCCAGGATCCCAGGGTCAAAGTGACAAAGAGACACAGGTAAGCATAGATAGTATCCAGAGATAAACAGTGTGACCTGTGGTCATAAATGGACTGACTGACAAAGTAACTAAGAAACGGATAAATAGGCTGGCCCTGTATTCAAGGCATATGTGACAGACTGGCCTGAACAACAGGCTTATCTGGGCTGTGGATGTCCAGTCTAAGGGCCAGACCTGACCAGTCTGAATAGAAGCTGATGCCCTAGCAGACACCTTGACCCTGTGCCAGAGCCTCAGGGGACACGGCATGAGGATGAAGAACAGGACAGACAGATAACCAGATGCTGGCCCAGCTCGTCTTGACCTCTGTTGCATTTCCCCTCTACCTCCAAGAATACACTCTTCCTCTTTCTAGATAGTTGTACTTCTCTAAGCACAAGATTGGAAGTCAGGAAACTAGTTCCAAATCTGGCTTCTGAATACTTCTGTTTTCTCATCTGTAAAATGGGAGTGGTAGAAAGCTGAGGTGGCTGATTCAAGGCCCGGCTTACATTGAGTTTCATTCAGTGTATATCTAATAACTTGTTAGAGGAGAGGAAGCCTAATCAGGCTGCAGTAGTATCAGGGAAGACTTCCTGGAGGAGGAGGAGGACCAAGACTGTGCCAGAAAGGGTGAGAAGAGCCTGCAGATATTCTGGTTTTGTGCAAGCCCAGGCAGATAAGCCCCAAGACCTCTCAAATCAGTTAAGACAAACACACATCACATGCATGAATGTGCACATACACACAAACACACACACCCTGCTTTTTTTCTTTACACAAATATTTATTGAGCACCTGCTACATGCAGTGAAGCCAGGGGCATAGCGGTGTCCTTACCACCAGAGAGGTAGACTAGAACATAAACGTGTCATTTAACATATAAAATCGTTTCAGTGTCTAGGAAGAAGAAATTAAGAGCAGGTGATGGGATGGAGGAGTGTGATTGGTGAAGATAGAGGCTGGGGTGGTGGCCTTGGAGGCATCTCTGAAAAGGTGGCATGTGAGCTGAGGAGCTGGCCACGGGAGAGCTGGAGGTGAGTGATCCAGACAGAACAAGGCAAATGCAAAGTTCTTGAGTTGGGAACCCTCTAGGCCAGGTTCGAGCACCCACTGGTGCATTTGGCATGTTGAGAGGCCAGTGGGCCAGAGGTTTAAGATGGCATGAGTGAAATAGTCCGGGCTAGTAGTCAGGGTTAGATGGCCTAGGACTTTGAAGCCAAGGGGAGACTTTAGGGCTGAGTGCAAGTGTGATGTGAGGATGTTGGAAGAAGTTTCTAAGAAGGGGAATGACATCTGACAGGCTTTAGGACTATCCCACTGCCGTGTGGTAAGCAGGCTGGAGGGGGCACAAGTGGACACAGGAAGCTCAGGGAGGGAGCTGGTGCAATTGTCCAGCTAAGAAGCCGCTGTGGTCTGACCAGTATGGTGTTAGTAGAATGGATGGATTAAGCATGAATTTTGAAGAAAGCAGATCTATTTCCTCCTCATTGAGTCTGGGCTCCTTTCCCTGAGACTGGGAGACTTTTCTATGGGAGGTGAAGGCCCCATGCATAGTGAAAACCAACTTCTTTCAAATTCCTTCCAAATAGAGTAGCATAAGGTAGGCTTCCTGGAGGAGGTTTCAAGAGAGGATGCTTGGTGGTCAGGAGGAGCCATAAGTCTCGAGCCCAGAGTCTCTTCCACCTCTATGTGCACTTCCCTCGACGCTTTATGTACTATTTGCAAACCCATCACCTCATTCGGTGCTCACGGTATGGAGGTAAATGAGACTCAGAGAAAAGACCCCAAACCACTGCAGCCAGGACAGAGCTGGGAGACAAACGCACCAGCTCAGTGTATTGCCAGCTCTCCTCTCTCATCTTGCCCCCCACCCCGTGGCAGTGCATCTTATAGAAGGGGAAACTGAGGCCCAGGGAAGTCAGGTGGCTTGTCCCAGGCAGAGCTGTTTCAAGACCTTTGTGGGTTTTACATCCATCAAACATATTAAAATGCAGCAACATCAAACATCAAATGTAAATTATATATAATCAGATAAAAGCCAAATTGCAATTGACTGGCTGACATCATGTTCTGTTTTGCAGACATTTAATTAAACATTTATTAATTTTGAATCTGCAGTTTTTCTCTATGCTTTGGAGCCAATTTTTTTTTCACCCAGGCTCAAACATTTTCTGAGGCCCATGAAAATCTCACAGGCCCCTGGCAGCCAGCCCCGAGTGCCAACTGGGCAGAGCAGCCGCGGCGTTGGCCCTGTTGCCAAAAGAGGCTGAGAGGGGACTGAGCCAGGCCTTTCATGCTCTGACTGCGTCATGATCTCTTCTCTCTACACTCCCTGCTGACCCTTGTTCTTGGAACTCAGGGTCCTCCCTTCTTCCTGGCTCCCACTACTCTCCTGGGCCCCCACTATCTCTGGGTTATGCGAGCCCTTTGTCTGGAGCTGGGATGCTGGGAGCTGGCAGAGGAGGGGGCTGAGTGGGCGGGGATGTGGAGAGGCCTTGTCAGGTCGTGATGGATGCTGGCCGGCCGGGGCCTCCCTCATGCTGACCCAGGCCTGGAAACAGATGGTCTTCCAGCCCGAGAGAAACTTCAGGGTGTCTTCCTCCCCCCAACTCCCCAGGCCTCTTCAAGTTGGACCAGCTGGTCTCTCCTTCCTGTTCGAAGCCAGAGCCACAGGAATGGGGAAGGGAGTGGAGGGGGCTGGTTGGAGGCTGGGAAAATGGTTCATGTTCTGTCCCTCGCCCTCAGAAGCTCTGGGAGGAGCATCTTGGCCTCGCCCCAGCTGCCCACACCTGCCCTGCTCCCCACCACCCTGCTCTCTGCCTCTCCTGATCCCCTGCCTTAGATGAGCCTGCCTGTCATTTTGAGCCTGGACCAGACCCCAGCCTCCCCTGGCATTCCTCCAAGCCAGCCTCCAGCGCTAGCTTTCCAAGCCACCAAGCTGATCGCATAACCCTTGATTCCAGGATAAAATTCTGATTTGGAATAAAATCTGAACTCCTTAGCCCAGAATTTTATGCCCTTTATAACTTCTGCTTCTTATACCACTGACCACTAACACCCTCCCCTTCAGGGGCATTAAACCACTGCCTCCCAACCCCACTCCCTCTGCCTTCACGTCAGTTCATAAGGATCCTATAGCACCATCCCTTTAAAAGGCTCTATGTCCTTATGCCTCTTTGCCTTTGCATCAACTGCACCTTTTACCAGGAATGCCCTTAAACTGTGCTTTCAAATCCCCATCTATGCTTTGAAACCAAGTTCAAATGTGTCTTCCTCCAGGAAGCCTTCCTTGACGCCCTTCCCCAAGGTAGATTCCACAGCATCTGGTAGGATCTGTCTCAGCTCTTACCTTGTCTCTCTCCCATGAGCCTGTGAGATACTGAACGACACAGGGCCTGGCAATAGAGCAAGTTTTCAAAATGTGCCTGCTGCATGAATGGATGATCCCAGCCTTCAACCTCTGGCTGTAACGATCAGCCAGGAAGGCAGAGACAAATTTTTGCTCATCCAAAGAAAAACAATGCAGCCTTGAGCCTGCTCAGAGAGGAAGGTCTGACCCTGGAGATAGTGGCGCCCTGGGAAGCTTGTGAACATAGCATATACACAATGGATCTGTCGAAGGAACCCAAGCCCTGGCTGGGAGAGTTGGGCTGAATGGCCTTCATGTTTTCTGAATCAGATTCCGGAGGAGCAGCCCCTTTTCCATGCTGCCATCAACCCCATATGGAGACAGTGTTGTCTAGAGGATGTGTCTATATCTTCTATCATCCATTAGTGCCTCAAGGAATGGAGAAACCATAACACAAAAAAACCCACCTTGCTGTGGAGTTGATTCTGATCCCTGGTGACCCTGTGTACCCTCTAGGGTTTTCTTGGCTGCAGTCTTTTTATGGTGAGATTGCCCAGCTTTTCCACAGCACTGCACTTCAAACTGTCAACATTCAGGTTAGTGGTTGAGCCTGAAATTGTTGGCGCCAGCTAGGGACATAATACGATGTTTCTGGCCACCTTTAGTGGAGAGTTTGGGCCCCAAACCTTGTCTTTAGAAGGATCTCCAGAGTCTTCAAGTGCATCCCTTTCATTGTAGGGGAGAAACTGGCCCAGAGAGGGTTACACAGCTGCCGGGAGCTGGTACCCATTCACCAGTCCTGAACACCATTCCAGGAAGTCCTCACATTGGTTAACACCACCAGTAGTTTATTATCCATCCCTTTGGCGCACCTGAGCATAGACCTCAAAATGCTCACATCTCCGATTGCAGATTCAGGCTACAAGGTCTCTGAGGCTGTGTTAGGAATGTTTTGCCTTGTTTCCCAGGGAGCTCACATTTGGAGGAGTTAAAAAAAAAGAGCATACCTTTCCCATGAATCGGAGCATTTGAGGGAGCTGAGACTGGGGAGGTCTGTGGCTGCCATGACCAAGGATCGAACACTCAGCAAGAACCCAGGACAGAGGCAGGGACTGAGAGCCAGAGACTGTGTGGACGTGTCCTATCCAGTATGGTCACTGCATTTTAGTTTACTAAATAGCTTTTCATGCATTTCATCTTCATAACCACCTCGGCAGAGATTCATTGACTGGGGCTCTTAGAGAGTAATTGTCTTGCTCAAGGTCACATAGTAAATTAGAAGCAAAGTCAGGATTTGAACATAGGACCTTAGAATCCCTTTCACATTACCTACAGGACTGTCAGTATTCCATGTACACATTTATTCTGCTGCCATGGATTCAATGCTTACTGTGTGCTAAGCACTAGAGTACAGCTGTGGTTCAGCAGTCGGGCCTACTCATTCTCATGCAGCTCACAGTGTTGCTGGGGGAGATGGCTGAATTCATAAGAAGGCAGTTAGAAGCCACTGTGACAAGTTCTAGTTGATTGGGAAGCCTTGGAGAGGCCTCTACACCAGCAGGGAACCCAAACAGAACCAGTTGCCACTGTGTCTATCCTAACTCATGGTAACTCCATGTATTGTAGACAAGAAGTACATTTCAGAAACAGATGGCCAGGCCTTTCTTCCTCAGCGCTGCTGAATGAGTTCAAACTACCAAGCTTTAGGTTAGTAGCGGAATGCAAGCCATTTCTATCACTTATGGACCTCACTGCTCTGCAGTCCCTTCTGGTTCATGGGGGCCCCTTGTGTGGCAGAGCCCTTGGGAGGATTTTCATTGCAGTGACCTGTCAGAAGCAGACAACCAGGCCTTTTCTTTGAAGGCATTTCTGGATAAGTCAGAACCTTTCGGTTGGCAGCCCAGAGCTTACCCCTTTATACCACACAAGGACACCTCCAGCTGGAAAGGCAGTAAGCAGAGGTTTCCTGGAAGAAGTCAAATAGAAAAGCTGAGATCTATCCAGGTTTGGGGCTGAGGGGGGGCTGGAGGACGGCGCAGTGTGTTCCAGGTGGAGAAACAGCAGGCGCTCAGTGGCTGAGGCCAGGAAGTTCACTGGGAGAAGTGACAAGAGGTGACGTGGCAAAGGTTCGTGCACCAGAGGAGGTGTCTATGAGCAGCTTGTCTGTGTCCTGCAGCGTAAACAGGGCACCCTGAGGTGGGATGTGGGAGCAGGCCAGGAAGCTGCTGCAGGCCACGGGATTGTCTCTGAAGGATAGTCCCTCCAGAAGCGGGGTGCAGGAAGCGCTGTGTGAGCAGCATTTGGTGGCTAACAAAGGGCCACCATGGTGTGTAATGAATAGTGAGTGTGGCCCCTGAGGTCTGGCGGCCTAGGTCTGAATTTTTATTCCACCGCTTCCTAGATGTGTGGCCTTGAACAAGGGGCATGACTTTCTGTGTCTGTCATCTATGTTGTTACATGTCATAGAGTTGATTTTTTTACTCCGAGTGACGCCGTATGATAGGTTAGAAATGCCCCATAGGGTTCTCTTAGCTGTAGTCTTTACAGATGGGAACTCTGGTGGTTGAGGGGTAAGGAATTGGGCTGCCAATTCAAAGGTACATGGTTTGAGTCCGCCAGGTGCTCTGCAGGAGAAATATGGGCAATCTCCTCCCATGTGATTAACTGCTTCTGAAAACCCATTAGAGGGTCAATTATGGATCAGGTACAACTTGACAGTACATAACAACAACAACAACAACAACAACAACACTCTTTACAGAAGCCAATCACCAAGTCTTTCTCCCTTGGAGAATCTGGGGTGGGGATGGGCTGTGTTTCAAAACACCAACCTTTTAATCAGCAACCCAACACTTAACCATGGCACCACTAGAAGAGCTTCTTTCCCTCACCTATAAAATGAGGGTAATGATAAGTCAATGGAGGCAGCACAGAAGAAATGTCTGGCTGTGAACTTCTGAAAAATTATGTTTGAAAATCCTGTGGATCACATTTCTGCTCTGATGCACATTTGTCTCCCTAAGTTCCTGACTACTGGACAACTGCTTTCTCACTGACTTGTCACCTCAGCGCACTGTAAGGCATCAAGAACCCTGCAAAACAATGCAGCGACCCCCTCCCCTCCCCTTCATGATCACGCTGATGCCATATTAAGGGTTTACTGCGTGCTAGTTGGTTTTTTCATTATTGTTTGGGGGGGGGGTGCGAGCGCACTAGGTTTTTGGTGTGTTTTTTTCTCTCTTTTAATTTTATTAATTTTAATGAACATTTACAGAGATTTTGGATTTCCATTCATTCATTTTTGCATTTTTCTCCCTGCCCACCCTTCCCCCCCCAGTTCACTCTTCTCTTTGAAAAGTGTAAAAAATAGTGGCAAGGACCTGCAACTACAATCCCAGAGGCGCACGGTTCGAATCCACCAGATGCTCTGCTGGGGAAGGAGGGACAATTTCCTCCTGTACCAGTCAGATCTGATTTGACGGTACACTCACACAAAAATAATAATTAAAAAAAAAGTGTAAAAAAATTCTTTTCATTGGTATATAAACCCTTCCCCTCCCCCCACTACACTCCACTATGCAGCCTTCATTCTGGACTCTTGTCATGACCATAATACCCAATCATATATCGCTTTTAAACTGTTCTCTCCCTCATCTGTTTCAATGCATACATAATTTATTACACTCCCATAATAATATACATAATTTATCCAATTTTTCTATCTCATCCCAACCCTGATGTTGGTCCTGTTCTACAACAGTGGCACTGTGCAGTATTTGTCCTTTTGTGACTGAGATATGTCACTCAGCATAATATCCTCCAGGGTCACCCATTTTGAATAATATTGCATGAGTTCCTTGTTTTTCAATGCAGCATAGTATTCCATTGTGTGAATATACCACAGCTTCTCTATCCATTCATTTGTTGATGGGCACTTGGGTTGTTTCCAACTCCTTGCTATTGTGAACAAAGACACAATAAACATGGGTGTGCACATATCTGCTTGGATGTCAGTTCTGGTTTCTTTTGGGTATATTCCCAGTAGTGGAATTGCTGGGTCAAATGGTATTTCTATTTGCAACTTTTTGAGAAAGCATCATACTGCCTTCCAGAGTGGTTGCACCATTTTACACTCCCGTCATCCATGAATAAGGAGGGTTCCAATTTCCCCGCAACCTCGCCAGCATTTGTTGTTTGCCACTTTGTTAAATTTTGCTATTCTGACTGAGGTGAGATGATATCTCATAGTTGTTTTGATTTGCATCTCTCTTAGAGCTAGAGATTTTGAACATTTCTTCATGTGCTTGTTGGCCATCTGAATGTCTTCCTTGGTGAAGTGACTTCATATCCTGTGCCCATTTTTCAATTGGATTATTTAGCTTTATCTTGTTTTGGTGGCTAGGTTGTTTTTTGTTCTTTTTTTTTTTTTCAATGAACCCATTCAGCTCTCCCAACAACAGCCCCATGAGATGGTCTTCTCAGCGCTCTCATTTTACAGCTCAGGGAACAGGCTGGGGCAGCCAGTGACTCGCTCAGGGCCTCTAAGCGTTGGGGGCATGGCGCGCAGCAGGCGAGGGCGCAGAGTCTGAGCGCTGCGTGTCTCCCGCAGGTACCTGCACGCGCTCTACCTGGGGCTGCAGAGCCGCTGGCGCGGGGAGCGGCTGCAGCGCCACTTCTACTGGCGGATGCTGTTCGAGAGCGCCGACGTGAGCATGCTGCGCCTGCTGGAGACCTTCCTGCGCAGCGCGCCGCAGCTCGTGCTGCAGCTCAGCCTCATCGTCCACCGCAGCTACAGCGAGGGCGACAGCTTCAGCAACGCGCTGCAGCAGCTGCCGGGTGAGCCCCGCCCCTCCGCCTCTCTGCCCCCAGGCTCCAGAGATGTGGGGCCCCAGCTGATGGCGCCCTCACCTTCAATGTCAGGAGCCACCTGGCCTTTCCGCCCCTTGCCACTTTTCAGGGCGCCAGGGAGCTCCCTCCTGCCATATGGCATCCTTCTCCATTGCCTGGGCAGAAGTGGTGACATTGCTGCCACATCCTGAGAGGACCTTTCCTGGACCCATCTACTCCTCAGGTCCTGCAGCTAACCCCCTGCTCTGTCCATTCCCCAAACAGTCCAGATCTCAGACTGCATCTTCTGAGGACCCCTCTACTTCCAGCCATTTCCAGAACACCTGACCACTTGCTTTTGTGAGCTGCCTAGGGGCCCCTCCCAGGTCCACTCCTGATCTCTATGCACACCCCACCAGGCCTTGCACACCCCACTTGGCCCCTTCCTTAATGCTGCCAAAACAGACCCATCCCATCAGTGTCAGGAAAACCAAACCCTGGTCTCCTTTGAGCTGTGTGCTCCCCCCTGCCCCCCAGCATTGGAGAGGGTTGTGAAGTTAATTGTGTTCTGAAAGGTTCTGTCACCATCTGTAGGTCCTGAGGGGATTCCTGGCCCAAGATATGGGACAGTATTGGAACCCTTTCCACTCTTCTCCCTGTCCCAACCCCCACGTCAGATTATGAATTTCCCTACACACACACAATCACACACACGAGCCGTGCATCCTAGTCACTGATGCCTTGTAACAGTCCCCTGCTAGTTCCTCCGTGCTCTAGTAATCACTCCCCCTTCACCTCCTCTTTACTCTCAGGGTCCTGAACCCCAATTTCCCCTTCCCTCCCACCAGGGCCCCTGAACTCTAGTCCAGATTAGAGACCCAGGCTGGCCTCTGTGTAGAACACGCCATCACCTCTCACCCTCATAGGCCCAACCCCTCAGCTCTGTCCTTGTTCTTGAAGACTGCCTGACAAACACCCTCCCCACGCCCCCTGCTGATCCAGAGATGCTTCCCTCTCCCCAGACCCCAACCCAGACCCTCCCCTAACCCAGCCCGCCCTGCCCCTGCCCTGTCTCTACAGTCTTCTCCACCTTCGCCTCGCTCCTGTCCCTGGCCTGGACACTGGCCTCCTACCAGAAGGTGCTCCGGGACTCACGAGATGACAAGCGACCACTGTCCTACAAGGGCGCCGTGGTCCAGGTGCTGTGGCACCTGTTCACCATCGCGGCTCGTGGCCTGGCCTTCGCGCTCTTCGCCAGTGTCTACAAGCTCTACTTTGGCATCTTCATTGTGGCCCACTGGTGCATCATGACCTTCTGGGTCATCCAGGGAGAGACGGACTTCTGCATGTCCAAGTGGGAGGAGATCATCTACAACATGGTGGTGGGCATCATCTACATCTTCTGTTGGTTTAACGTCAAGGAGGGCCGCAGCCGTCGCCGCATGGCGCTCTATTACTGCATTGTGATGCTGGAGAACGCTGCACTCACCGGCTTCTGGTACTCCAGCCGCAACTTTGCCACCGACTTCCGCTCGCTCATCTTGGTCTGTGTGGTGGCCTCCAGCTTCGCGCTGGGCATTTTCTTCATGTGTGTCTACTACTGCCTCCTGCACCCCAATGGGCCCATGCTAGCCCCCCAGTCGCCTGGCTGCATTTTCCCAGAGGCCCCAGGGCCCTGTAGTCCACCAGCTGACACTGTCACAAGCCCCCCAAGGTCCCTGCCAAGGACTACAGGCTCAGAGCGGGATGGGGCTTCGGTGGGGGGTGAGCGGGCTGGGACCCCCACACCTCCTGTCTTCCAGGTGCGTCCTGGCTTACCTGGCACACCGGTAGCCCGCACCCTGCGGACAGAGGGGCCTGTGATTAGGATTGACCTGCCCCGGAAGAAGTACCCAGCTTGGGACGCTCATTTTATTGACCGGAGGCTCCGAAAGACCATTCTGGCGCTGGAGGCCTCCTCGCCTGCCACGCCCCGGTTACAGTACCGGAGCATGGGCACCTCCCCGGAACTGCTGGAGTATGAGACCACGGTGTAGGCCAGCCTTCTCTCTAGAAGGAACAGGCTGGTGGATCCCACATTGAGCACAGTGTTGAGCCCCGGATTCCAGGGCCTCCAGGATGAGGGGGAGTAGATAGATCTAATGATCTACTTGTAGGGGTCCCCCTCCACCGGGTCTTTCAGAGGAGGGGAAGCCTTGTGGGGGCCCCAGCCCTAGGCTCCCTTTCAGCCCTGTGGCCCACCCCCATCAGCTCCCCTGAACCAGGGCCCAGGGAGTCAACTGGTGCTACTCTTCATGAGCTCCCCACTCTCATGGTGGCCTCCATGCCAAGTTGCCTGGTACTGGGGACCCCACACCCTCTCCTGTGCCTGGCTTTCCCCCCATGTTCGCCTTGGTGGACCCAGTTAGAGAAAGGGTATTGGCTGAAATTTGTGGGGGATGGACTGTTTCTGTGGAGGGAGGAGCACTCTGAGGAGGATAGCGGAGGCCGTGGATTACGTGGGGTGAGTTTAGAACACCTGCGCATGGGGTTGGCACAGTTCCTATGGGGTCTGAGGTCTGAAGCTTGGGAAAGAGGGGAACTGAAGGAGGGAGCTGGGTGGGTTAGGGAATTGGGGGTACTGACAGTGCTGGAGATGGACAGGAGAAAGAACACGAGACATCTGAGGGGTCCAGGTGGTAGGCAGAAGCATGAAGAGGTTGAAGATTTGGGGGTGAGGGAATGCGTGACCCAGAGCATCAGAGATGTTCTAAAGGTGAGCTTTGGGAGACAGCCTTTGTTGTGGGCTCTGTGATAGGTGATACTCTCACCACCTCAGGTGAACCGTTTCCAAGAGCCATTCCTTGTTCTAGATGAGTGTCTAGAACACCTCTCCTGGGTAAAGGTCTTGAACCCTCAACAGACAAAATGTCCTAGGAAGATTCTCTGTCCGGTTCAATTAGAATTGAAGTCTAGCACAGTTAGCAAGGGGATCTGTTCTAGAGAGACACGTTTAGTTCCAGATAAAATTCTAGAACATGTTAATGACAAAATGTCCTAGGGAATCACTCTTGGATTTGAGTTCTCTTAAGAAAGATGAGGACACTGGAGCCCTTGCTGTTCCTGAGTGGGGACCCTAGTTCCTGCCATAGTGGGCGGGAGTCCAGTCAGCTCTAGAATGGAATATCCTGGAAATGGATACTCCAGTTCTAGACCGAGAGGTTTCTGGGAGTTTTAGGCCCCTGTCCACCTTAGTCCACAGCTCTTTTCCCAGGAGAAAATTATCCTTAAAACTCATAAGGCATTTCAGCTGCCAACTGTTTTCCAGCTGCAAAGAATTAGCACGAGGCCGTGACATGCACCCTGGCTCGCTGCCATCTGCACATGTGGCTCCCTAGGACGGCATCTGGGAAACAGAATTGTTTTGCCTCAAATAAACCGACTCCCCAGGACCTGTAGTCCATTCCCATGGTCGAAACATCCTGGGATGCCATGAGATAGCTCAGCCAGGGTCCTCCCACCTGGGGTGGGCAGTCAGGAATGAGGTGGGTGTATGGGAACAGTGAATCCACAGCTTCTGCAGGGTGGAGGATAGAGCCTCTGGATAGGACTTGGAGCACATCCAGCCATCTCCACCTCTCCCACCTAAATAATATTGTGTTCACTGGAAGGAGGCAGCAGGTGGTGTTAATGACAGATGTCAGCTTGGACTGGGGATTGAGGTGGGCAGTGAGAACGTTAGACTATGCAAATTAGAGGGGCACTTAGCCCTCTCTGGTTTAGCCTCCCTCAGGTGGAAGATGGGGAAACTGAGACCATAGTGGTCCCTGCTATCACAGGTCCCAGACTCCTAGCTGTGCCATCAGACAGTGAGGGGTGACGGTGAATTTGCCAAGGATGCAGGAGAGAGAGCCACATTCAGGGTGCAAGATGACTCAGAGACAGAGAGGGCAGGACTGTACACACACACACACACACACACACACACACCCCACTGCAATACAAGTCCCCTGGCACCTGCAGAGACAACTCTACGGTGGAGACTGTGTGCAGCCCTCCCACCAACACCTTAGAATACTTTTCCAATTATTCCTTCACTTCCCTGCCCCTCTAAAAAGCCTCGAATGAAGGGTGTTGGGGGAAGACCCAAGGCTGACTGGGAACCACTGGTGGGTTCACCCACCCTCCTTGGCCTCAGAGTCCAAATTCCACAGTGAGTTCCATGCACATCAGAGCCGTGAGCGGGGCAGGAGCACTGAGGACGTGGCCCCAGATCTAGCTGTTTCTCCAGGGCTGACTGTGCCAGGAATTTTTTCACCTAGGGCTGTTTGACTTAAACTCTCCCCCACTTGCAATATCCTCTTTTGCAAGAAACAAGGGACATCTTACCAACCCATCTTACAGATGAAGGAAACAGGCTCAGAGAGGAGATCTAAAGACCATCCTTGGCAAGTTGTTTTACTCTCCAGTGTTCTAGAATGACCTATCTCGCTGCCCCTTGGCCAGCATCCTAGAAGGCAAAGTTCAAAATATCCCACCCTGGAGCTGGGAGTCCTGGTGGGAGGGATGAGCTGGCACAGCTAAGCCCAGCTTGATGCTTGTGGGGAAGCCAAGGCCACGCTTTGTGTTGTGGCTCCACTCTTCCCCACATCCTCTCAAGCCCACCAAACCTCCGCTCCGGGCTCCTGCTAGCAGGAACATCTGAGCCTTAGAGGTGGTCATAGTTGAAGGATCCTGGGAGGGGTTGCAGGCTCCTTCACCCTCAGGAAAGAGCGGAATCCTTAGAGGACACCCCACCCTGGAACTCAGAACTCCATTCCCTTGACCTGACCCCACACTTCATATTGTCCCTGCAGGTCCCCTTCGGGTAGAGAGTCGGGGTAGGGAGAGGGGCACCCTCCCACTCAAACCTTTTTTGTTTAATTTTTTCTGTGACACGATCTACCTCAGCTGAGCTCTCTCTTCCCTGCCAGACTGGATTCCTAACTCCTGCTTCCCACTCACCATCCCTGTGCCCACCTGGATGCTCAGTCTTTCCCAAGAATCCCACAGGGTGCTGGAGCTGAGAGGGTGCCAGAGCCACAGTCCAGGGGAACCTATGGGCTCCTTGGGGCCGCCTGCCCTGCACACCTTTCCTTTGTTTAAACATATTACTGTGCGTTAGGTGAAAGCTTACCCAGCCAATTTGCTTTCCATTCAGTAATTCCTGTGCAGATTGTTCCATGGCCTTGCTTGTAGCCTCTGCAATGGGCCAGTGCCCTCCCCGCCGCTACCTGGAATGCCCTGTTTCTATTTACCCAGTTTCTCTGCTTTTCTCATCTCTATTTTTGGGCACATGTTGCCCTTTGGAGCTCATGTATCGATTGGTCTGAGGAGCACATTCTCCTCAATGTTCTTGTCTCTTTCATAGGCCAAGCTATTGTGTGGCCTCCAGGAGTGGCTTCAGTTCCATCTTAGGATGGGGACATAGGACAGCAGTCTCAGGAGCTCCTCTGGTCACTGTGATACCAGTGAGTCTGGTCTCTGCACACTGATTCTCTTATTGCCATTGAGTCGGATCTGACTCTTAGCTGCCCCTCTAGTGGGTCCCCCCACCCCCGAGGCTGTGAATTGCATGGGAGGAGATTGCTCATCTTTATCAGAGCAGCTCAGTGGATTTCAGCCACCACAGAGACACTGCCTTTGAGTTAGCTGTGCCCCACTCTGCGAACTCTGCCTCCAGGGCTCACTCCACTCTGACTGAGGACAGGATGGGACACGAACCTGCTCAAGATCACACAGGAAATCAGTGGCAGAGTAAAGAATTTCCTGGGGCTAAGAGGTGATAGGGAACAATATTGACAGTAGCAGAAGAGAACAGGACATTCTGGGGAAAGAATGTCTGGGGGCAGGTCCTCCCCTGCCCTCAATGTCTCCACCCCCAGGAAACCTCCCACTGTCTGCACTCCCAGTGCAAATTTCAGTCTTCTATTTTCTTAAGTTCGCCTTCCCATGTCCTGTGAATTGGTCCCAGGCTGCTGAGTGCTCCCCAAACCTGCAGGCACCACTCATTCCTCATCACACCACCATGCACTGACGTACCACGTGCCTTGTAACTGTTGCCCCAGTTGACAGCACAGACCTCCATCCATCCCTCACTTCCCCACCCCCTGCACAAGGCTCCCAAACAAAGGAGGCTTCTTTGCCCCCTCTTCTCATCTGCCTCATTCTGTGTCTCCCCAAAATCTGCCTTTCCCGCAACTAGTTCCCCACAGAGGCATTGCTACCCATGAAAGCTAGAGAACTCAGAGGACAGAGAACAGGGAGGGGGCAGATCTCAGGGTAAGGACCAAGCAGGCTAAGTGTGCAAGGAGAGGCCCCAGTGTCTCCCAAGGACTAAAGTTAAGCTAAGAGGAGCTCACATGGGCCTGGAGTGCACGTAACTCATAGGCAGTGGGGAGAAGGTATTCTAAGGGGCCTGGGTTGCAGGTTCAACAAATGCCTTCAGGTTAGGAAAATAAGAAAGTGCAGGTGCTAGACAATAGGGAGTGGTGAGGACTCTGCCAAACAAGACTACATTTCTGGCTTAAAGGCATGAAAATTCAAGTTTTGGGAAAACACTCATGTTTGTCTGCAGGCCACCAGTGAGCCCTCCAGTTCCAAATATTCTGAAGGCCTTGGGGAAACATGCAAAGTGTGGACACCCCTCTGGGACAGGGATAAAGTCCCTTTGTCAGGGACACAGACCCTGATTCACCCTTGAGACTTTGCTAGTTCAACCCTGAACCCACACTTCTGGCCGCCAGAGGGCTAGTCCCACTGCCTTTTCTGTTAAAAAGATGTCCTCAGAGTCCTGGCTTGAGACCATTCTGACAGGGCTAAAGGCCCTTCCAGAGCCTGAGTAAGGAGATGGTGTAGGGGGCTAGGATCTCTGCATTGGATGGGAAGAATCCCACTACAAGATGAGAACTGAAAGCTGGCACCCAGCTGTCCCATCCATGCTGACCCTTGCCACCTACTGGTACCTGCCTCCCACCCAGGTTAGGCTTTGGTGGGGGCGCCCTCTTCAGAGGAACTTCGTGTTGCTGAAGTGTTTTGTGGTGTCTCTGTGGAAGGACTGAATGCCAAGCCAGCAGTGGGGGTGGGGCTGAATCCTCCCTCATCCCCCAAATCAAGACAGGTTCTGAGCCCAGGGTTAGGGCGAATAGGGGAAGCAAACTGGCATTCTGGTTGGGAAGGGGAAAGGATATGCCTGGCTTCTTGGCCTCTGCAGGATGAGGAGGAGACCTCTGGAGCTGGGGATTATGGGAGGGAGAGAGGTAAGCCCAGTCTGGGGGGTGGCCTGGTTCCTGGAGGTAGAAAACCCCTGGGAATTGAGAGAGTGGCCTGTTTCGCTCTCCCCCACAGACCTGTACCCACTTCCCTTCTCACCCAGGAAGGGTCAACCCTGGTCTTTAGTCTATGCACAATTGCGGTAAGGGCACCCCCCCCCCAAGGCCAGGGTGAAGGGGTAGACTGCTGCACCTACAAAAATAATCCCTGAGTGCAATGCTCCCTAGGGCAAAGAGGGCTGAGAAAAAGAAATATCCCCTAACTGAAGTCGTCAGAATACAAACCAAACTTAACGGAGCCCTCTTCCTACCCCGTTTCTACTGGACTAAGCCCCCAAATTTGGAAAGGCCTTCTGGAATGCCCAGGGTCTCTGGCCATACCCCAGTAATTTCCATAAAATAACTGGAAGAGACCTGAACATATCTCGGAGCTTCCTTTTTTTTATTTTAGCCCCCAGAGAATCCCATGTCTTGGAGGGTTTTCTCCTAAACAAGCCTCATTTTATTGAGGAATAATTAACTCTCTCCCTTTGAATTAACTAAAGCCAAGAGCTCTGGCTGGACCAGATAAATGCCCCTTGTCCAGCCAAATTGGCTTCTAAGGCCTGAGGGTGGGGAGATCTGGATTCTGTTGGGTTTCTTGATTTAAAAAAAAATCTCAAAAGCACCTGTGGGCCCCCCACTCCTGTTTCCAGTGACCCTCCAGATCTGGACCCCCAAGTGGGGAAGCCCTAATTTAATTATCCAGCATCCCATTTCACAAATGGGAAAGGCCTAGAGGTGAGAGGTACCCTGCCCAGGGTCTCTAAGAGAATGAGGCAGAGGTGGGGCCAGAACCCAGGTGCAACCTGATGCCCTCAGTCCTGACAGCACCCCTCCACCTTTGCTTCTGACTCCAGGAACCACTAGCCATGCCTGAGGGGTCGCCTCCCCTCCCTCAGCACAATTTCCGGTGATTTCCCCTCCATGGTCTCTCTTCCCTTCCTAATCACTCCCCACCCTTGCCCATTTCTGTTTCCAATTCCTGACCCCATTTCCTCATATTTACTATATCTGTGCCATCCCCAGCCCCCTACCCCACGGGCCCCCTCTGTGCTTCCCCAGGAGGGGCAGGGGCCCCCAAAATGGGGCTTCTTTACTGAGACTCTTTTTGTACACCACAAACTTTTTGTATATTTTTAATTTTGCTGCAACATGAGATATTAAAAGTCATTTCCGTATGAGCTCCTTCTTGTGTCTTGGCTATTCTGGGCCAGGGGGAGGTGGGAGGAAGGAGATCTTCTCCATAATCCCTGTGGTTCTTTGCTGGCTGACAGAGCTTCAGTTAAGCCACTAGCGTTCCCTAGACCCAAAGACAATAGGAATTATCTTCAAACTCCTCGTTCTACAGGGAAAAAACAAGGAGGTGGATCATGGATTGAGTCCATGAAAAATTCTGACTCCACTAAAACAGAGCTCTGAACATCTGACCAAAAAAAAGTTCCTTATTGTTTAAACTGTCTTTGCCTGGGAAGTTTTACTTGCAGCTCAAAGCCTAGGCTCCCTACCACTCAGTCTGAGCTCAGTGGGTTAGCTGATCCAGCTCCCCAATAAATGCATACAAAAAGAGTAAAACCATCATGGGAAACTGGCCGCATCAACAGCATCCACAACACAAAACCAACTCCTGTGAAGTCAGACATGCTCTCCACATGCCTGCACCACTTTCTACTCATTCCAACACCAATCCTACTGCTTTACTAGGTCTGAAATCTGTTGCAGTAGCTACACAGACCACACAAAGCCATATTCATGATTATGGGGTTTATTAGAGAAGTAAACAGGTCACAATTCGGTAGGGCAACAGGATACAACTCAGTCAGATTTCAGGTCCTTCAGCCTTCAGTCTTGGGGCTTTAGGTCAGTGTTACAAAGTTCTCCCAGTCCTGACAAGGCATTTCCCCCTAGTCTTCTAGCAAGCTTGGGCGCTCCTGGTTCTCATTCCATAGGGTAGAAATCCCAGGTCAGCTCTGTCTGATGTTAGGTCTCTAGTTCTCTGCTGTGGCTGCTGCTCCTGTTGGCCCTGATCTGAGTGGCACAGGATTCTTTGGCCTCAAAGGACAACGACCACATACCCTTCGTCTTTCTTGCTGGTGGTGAGATCCTCAAATTTCTGCTACTGTGAAATGGTGAAACCAGCCAATTCTGTGCTGAATAGACTAACACATTCTATTTGCATGTTCCCACACAAATAATTTAGCAAAGTCAAGGGCAATGGCTTCAAAAAGTAATTTTGAACAATAGACTCATTACACCACAATGCCCAAAGGCACCCACTCTCCCAGCAAGCACTCGGCTTTTTCAGCTGCCTAGATCAGGAGCCGGTAGCTCTTTCTCACACTGGCTTCCCACTTTTCCACCACGTCTGTGGCCACCATCACTGCTATGCCATCTCTTCAGGGTTACAGTTCTCTATCTCTGGTTCATGGGGGAATCTCAGGCCCAAAAGAATGTTCCGTACTTTCTAACTCTTCTTTCTTGATAGCAATAGTTTTCCTTTTATGTATCTGCTATGATTCCTTTCAAAACCTGCCAGATAGCAAATCTGACCAATCCCCATATTCTCATTCTACATGCCATATTTGCATGGTCCCACATGAAAGGTGCCATTTACCTTATTTATCGAGTTATCCTGAAGGGCCACAAGCACCTCACATTTACATAGTCCTACCCAGTCAACCAGGTGGGTTGACACAGTGACTGCCACAATGGGCTCTACTGTGTCAGGAAATTTGAAGATGGCACAGAATAGGACAGGGTTCAGGTCCGCTGTTCATAGGGTCACTATGAGTCATACTTGACTCAATAGTACCTAACAAGAACAACAGCCCAGTCATTTCCAATTGTGGTGCTGGAGAAGAATACGGAACATACCACTGAAGGCTAAAACAACAAATAAGTCTGTCTTGGAAAAAGTGCAACCAGGGTGCTCTTTGGAAGCCAGGATGGTCAAATTCCATTCCACTTACTTCAGGCATCTTTTCAGGAGAGGTCAGTCCCTGGAAAAAAGACCCCATGCTGGGGAAAGCAGATCCTGAACAATGTGGATTAACACAGTACCTGTAACAGTGGACTGAAGTGTCTCAGAGATGGCAAGGATGGTGCAGGATAGGGAAAGGTTCAGATCTGTTGTTCACTGTGAGTTGCAGTCGACTCGATGGTGCCTAAAAGCACAATCCAGTTACTTGTTGAGAACTGCAAGGTAATGACTATAAGGCCATACTAATTAATCGACTACACTGTACCAAGCTCCCCTTCTATAATAAACTCACTCTCAAAGCCCCTGAGTTGGAATCAACCCCTAGCTGACTAACCAGTGAGTTTCATAGGCTATAAATCACACAGGAGGAGTCTGCCCATATTTCTCCCAGGGTTTTACTTGCAGCCCAAAGCATTACAGTTCATGCATCCTATGTTTTCTTAAGCTATTCCTTTTGCCCAGACTGGCTTTCCTGGCATTTGCCCTTCAAGACTCTGTTTTAATGCATGTGCTTGATGAAAGCCTCCTGGTTCTTTCTTCCCTAAGCAAACTGCTTGCCTTATATCAGAGTCCTTTGACTACATGTCTGTCTTTCTAACCAAACGAAGGTCAGCATATGCTTTGCATATCTGCTGCCATTCCCCACTCCTGCCCTGTGGCTGGCATTGATAATCAATCACTTTTTCCTGCTGGGAGTAGATTTGGTTTTATAATCCTCTACACAATACTCCAGGCAGCCCCTGCCAATCAAATGGAGGTGGCTTGAAAGAGATGAATCCTATTTTTCACAGCTGTTCAATCTTTGAGAGCAAGGTCTTTGTTTTACTCATCTCTTTTTTTTATTCGCAAGTTAATTTTAATAATAAATGTTATCACTGTGTGCTTCAGTTCCCACTTAATCCCTGCAGCAGCCTTTGGAGGCAGGCAGCATCATTATCCTGTTTTTGACACATAAAGACTCTTGAGAGATGAGGTAACTGATTCAAGGTCATGCACATTTGAACCCAGGTCCATCAGACTCCAGCCATTTCCACTTATGGTTTATTAAGCACTTCTTTTGCCCATGGCCCTGGGGTGAGTACTGCAGGGAAGATAGAGCTTGTTTTCTGTCTCTCATGGTATTTTAAAAAAATTATATTGTCCTACTACAAATTACCATTAGTTAAGTGATGTATGGGTTAGTCCAGGAATAATGTAAGCTCCCATTTTACAGATGAGGAAACTGAGGCTCAGAGAAAAGAAAAGCCAGAGCCATTAAACATCTCGCATGCCCCATTGCTGCTCTGAAGATGAGAATTCAGGATTTACTCAAGGGGTTAAGTGGGAGTGCTGACGTCTGGAGCAGAGTCAGAGAATTGAGTCACATATCCTGGCCTCTTCCTGCTGCCCTCATTCTGGGAGATGGCAGACGGGATGTAGGAGAGCAGAAGGGAGTAGCTGTCTGGGTCATTTCCCCCTGGAGGTGGGAGAGAGGGAAGGTGGTGGCTGGGCATCTTCACAGAAGAGGCATCAATGAGGAGCTCTGAACCTCTGACCGACATTGACCTGGCACAGAAATGCTTAAAAAATCACTTTCAAAGTAATCCAATGCACCAGGCCCTGCACTTTGTAACCCCTGCCGTACCTTTGGCCTGGTGTTGCAGGGCCAGTCTCTGAGAATTGCTACTCCTCTTGGAAAGAGGGAGCAGTGATCTGGAAAGTCTACTGCAAACCACCTGCCTGGGTCACACAGCTAATTCACTCCAGAGTCCAGGAGTCATGGCAAGGGGGGGATGGACTGATGAGGCTCTATCCAGCTGTCTGGGGCAATGTGGGGCAGGATGCAGAGACCCTCGAGTTAAGGACCTCTAGGCTTTAGATCTGGATGGGTCAGAGTTCCCAGCTCATCCTCTAATTCATGCGGTCTTCTCGGGCCAGGATTTACAACTGAGCCTCCATTTGGTAGCCTAACTTTGTGAGGAATTTCTGTTATGTACTGTCTAGTCTATCAGAGATGATGAGGATAGCACAGGATAGGGCAGGGTTCAGGCCGCTGTTCATAGGGTTAATATGAGTTAACAACAATATCGCTGTCAAGTCAGAAGCGACTCGTAGCAGACCCTCCAGTGAGTTTTCAGAGACATGGGAGGATACTGCCCATCCTTCTCCCACGGAGCAGCTGGTAGCTTCAAACCATGTGCCTTCAGGCCAGCAGCACAACTCTTGACCACTAGGTCACCAGAGTTCCCTAAAGTACTTAGCACAGTGTCACAAAGGGAGTCTTGCCTCCTTAATATTCTCCCACAATTTCACACAATAGACTAGGACTCAAGGACACATAGATAGAGAAAGACCAAAAATCAAACCCACTGCCCTTGAGCCAATTGCAGCTCACAGTGTCCTTACAGGACAGTGCAGAACTGCCAGCAGGGTTCCCTAGGCTAGAAATCTTCATGGGAGCAGAACAACTCATCTTTCTCCTGTGGAGAAGCAGGTACATTTGAACTACCAACCTTTCAGTTAGCAGCTCAATGCTCAGCCCATTGTGCCACCATAACTCGTTGTT
>NW_006399765.1:4662631-4676202 GCF_000299155.1 Elephantulus edwardii
CTGATGCTGCCAATTGGTCCAGTGGTGAGAATCTTTGTCTTCTTGACATTGAGCCTCAATCCATATTGGAGGCTGCAGTCCTTAGATCAGCAAATAGTCCAAATGGAGTCCTTATTAAGTATTCACGGAGTCCCATTGTGGGTGGCACAATGGTTAAGTACTGGACGACTAATTAAAAGATTGATGGTTCAGAATGACTCCAGGGCATCTTGGAAGTAAGGCCTGGTGTTCTGCTTCCCAGAAGGTACAGCCTCAAAAACCCAGCAGAGCACAGTCCAGCTGCACTCAGGGCCTTGCCACGCATTTTCCAACAGTTGACTTGACAGCAACTAAGAACAATGGACAAGTCTTCACTAAGTGAATGAGCTCTTCCACGTTTAATCCTTACAGTATCACTATGGAAAAACTGAGGCATGAGGTTAAGGCCCTTGCCCTAGGTCACACTAAGAAAGTGGTAAAGGCAGGACTTAACCCTGGCCAGCTTGTCTCCAAGGCCTACACACACAGTCTTCCTTAAGCAGCTCAGCTCATTGCCATCCATTCGGAACCGTCTCCTAGCTGACCCTTCCATTGGATTTTCCAGTCACATAGGAGATTGCCCATCTTTCCCCCAATGGGTCAATGGGGGGTTTGAACTGCCAGAGTTGTGGCCTTTGGGCTAACAATGTGACTCTATCTGGGCTATGCCACCAGAGCTTCCAGTCTTCTTAACAGTAATTATTAATTTCTTAGAATCATGGCCTAGTTTTAATTGTTTTTGGTCAAACATTCTTCTAAGTGGTATAGCGGTGGTCTGTACATTTACTATACAGAGGAAACTTGTGGTTGCTGGGATGCTGAACACTGTGATACTGATGTGTCAAATGTGAGAATGGTTACCCATGGTGGACAGTGTTTGGTATAGCTCCCTGGTTAAAACAAGCTTGGAAGCAGGAGTAGCATCCACTTCCGAAATATCTTGCTTCCGGAAACTCTTAACTTGGAGAAACAAAGTAAGTTATACAAGCGTTCAGATCTTTCATTCACAGGGTTACTATGAGTCATCTAGGATTTGATGGCACTTAACAGCAACAAGAGAATCATTAATTGCTTGCCTTCAGTTCTCTATTATTTATCAAGCACTTTCCCTCCCACTTATACACTCAGGTATTTCTTAAGCACAACAGCCCGACAGACAAGGGAAACAATGCTTACTTACAAATATACAGAGAGGGGGAAACGGAGGCTCTGAGGGGGGCACTGACTTGCCTTGCTGAGGTCACACAGTCATTGGCAAATGTAGAGCTGGCACTTAGGGTTTTCTGACTCCAAATGTTCAGCCCCTCCCTGGGAAGACCTTCCACCCCTACCCCACCTTCAGGCCTCCCCAACAGCCACACCTCACACTTGGGGACTCTTTCCCTAGGTGGTCACTCTGCTGGGGCTTCCAGCCTTCTGCCATGGGGCCCCTCGGCTGTGTCCTGCATTACCACCCCCAGGCCTCTGCTCCCTATCAGACGGGAGGGGCAGGAACTCTCGGCCAGCAGGCCTGGTGGAGTTTCCGATCAGGCAGGAAAAAGAACAAAAGAATTGCTCGAGGGGGGAGAGGGGATGGTCCAGAGGGTGGCTGGAGCCGAGGGGACACTTCGCCATGGAATATGAAGTCAAGAAAGGGAAGAAGGTAAGTGGGAAGTGGGAGGGACCCAGGGCAGAGACTGAACCCCAAAGGGGACGGGGAGGGGGCATCTTGAATGGGGGAAATCCTATCAATGGGACTTTTCATTTGGATAAACCTTCCTTCCACCACCTTGGGCAGGCAGACATGTGGGTTCCAAACTCCTAACCTGTTTTCCTGGCTCTCAGGCGGTGGCTGCCATCCCTAGAATGGACAGTCAGGGATCTGCCAGGCAGACCTGGCGTGGGAAAACCACCGGCGTGCCTGGGCTTCCCTCCTGCAGCTTCTGAGACAGGGATGACCCTCCCCTGCCCTGTCACAGGGACCCTGGCTGCAGCCATTCTGGGCTCTGAGTGGGCCCGTCCAGCCGTGAGTCCCCAACCTGCTCTTTCTGCTTGCTCGTGCTCTCTCCCCATCTTTATCAAGCATCCCACTCCTAGGGTCTCAGCATGACAGGTTACTACCCACCCCTTCCCCAATCTTACCCTTCCAGACTCTGAGAAGTTTTCCAATCTGGCCCTGGGTGTGCGTCTCACTTTGATATCTTTGGGGTCCCAGGGCCTCTCAGGTTATGATTGCCACTCCCATCCCTGCCTTCCTTCCCTGGGAAGCTGGGCAGCGTTGTTATGTGGCTCCCATGTAAATCGTGAAGAGCTAAGAAAAATGCTGAGACCTACACGAGTGCCTCCTCTTGGTTCATGCCATCTCAGGCCTCCACATTCTCCATCCACTCAGGTTCTGTTTCACTGATCCTAGAACTTGAGCTGGGCTAGCATCAGCCACATGCAGGGCTTGTTAAGAAAGACTGCTGGGCCTCAGGCCAAGGTTTCTGACCCAACAGATCTGGGATCTCAAACCAGGTCTGACAAAAAGTTCCTGGGTAAGGCTGATGCTGCTGGGCCTGAGGCCACACCTTGAGAACAGCTGGTTTAGGTCTTAGTTACTCAACACATGGGGAGCACACATTTGTGAGCCAGTCTGTTCCCCTGCACAAGAATGTGAGCCCCTGAGGGCAGGAGAGTCTTGTTCATACTTGTCTGGTAGCAGACTCTCACTCTTTGCTATTGGGTCAAAACCCATTCATAGCTGAGTCTCCAGCAACTTTTAAGAGGCTGTAAATCACATGAGAGGTGATCGTCCAACTTTTTTCCTCAGAGCAGGAAGTGGATTTGAACCATCTGCCTTTGGTTTGGCAGCACAACTCCTTACTCGGGGTTGTAGGAATTAGTTACACTGACAGAACATACTGCCCAAAGATTTCACCTGGGCTGCCCATTGAACTCACCTGCGGAGCCTTGTAACCTCCTGGTGCCTCAGAGATTCTGATTCACTTGGTCTGGGGAGCAGCCTGGGCATCTGACGCCTTACAAGCTCTCCAGGGAGTTGAAATGAAATCAAGGCCAGACATGCCTCCACTCAAGTGTAGTTCTCACATTTGAGCGGGTAGCGGAGTCATCTGGTGGACATTTTGAAGGCTGATTTCTGAGTCCTGTTCCCAGAATTTTGGATTTAATTTGCCAAGGCTAGGGGAGCCCACTCGGGGGTTCTGCAGGAACAAGAAGACCTGGTGATCTGTTCCCACACAGACGTCAAAAGCCATTGCTGTTGGGTCAATTCTGCCACGTAACTAGCCTTCAGGACAAAGGAGAACAGGCCTGGAAGGTTTCCAAGGCTGTAGATCCTTAAGGAGGGAACCCTGGTGGTTTAGTGGTAAGCGACTGTGCCGCCAACACTGAGGTATCCAGTTCGAATCCACCAGCTCCTCCCCAGGAGAAGGATGGGCAATCTCCTCCTGTGCCGTTTACTGCCTCTGAAAACCCGCTGGAGGGTCAGCTATGAGTCAGCTCCAACTCTAAAGTCCACAATAATAACAACAACAATAAATCTTTTAGGAAACAGACCACTACACCTTTCACCTGCACAGCATCTGGTGTTTTCCACCCTCTGACCTCTAGGTTACATGTGAGCGCTTGACCTGTAAAGATTATAGCCCAGAAAATCATAAGGGACAGTTCTACCCTGTACATGGGGTTACCATGAGTTAGAGTCAACCCTGTTCCCCCCAACAATGACAAGCGGTTGGAGAGCTTATATTTCTTTCAGGCACCCACGTGATGCTGCTCCTAACCCAGGGACCACGCTGCTTACTCCAGTGAAGTACTCCAGCGCTCTCTGACCTTTGGCCTTTAGATTCTGTTGGTTTGGGCTAAGAGTGTGAACTCTGTGTTTTTAATCCACCACTTGTTGTTCATCACCATCAAGTAGGAATCCACCCGGCTGACCCTTCAGCTTGTTTTCAAGGGGGGAGACTGTCCATCATTCTCCCATGGGGGAGCTGGTGGATTCAAACCATTTGCCTTTGGGTTGACAGCGTAACTCTTTATTCACTAGGCCACCAGGTCATTTTACTGAGATGTTTTTTGGATTCTATTTAAACTCATTTTTAGGAAAGTAGAGAGAGAATAACCTAAAAAAAAAGAAGAAAACACCACACAAACCCTCTGTACCCATCATCCATCTGCATGAAGTCCAGATAATATGTGACACTTGCCCCTGTCCAGGCTCATTCCTTCAACCTTGGCAGGCTACATACACCCTCACCTAATTGTTAAGAATGTGGATGTTGGATCAGAATGCCCAAGTGGATCTCAGGGACCACCACTAGGAGCTGATGACTTTACCAGTCAGTTGGTCTTCTGAAAAGGCGTCTCCCTAGCTGTAGAACAGGAATCCCACTGCTGCTCTTTTGGCAGTTTGTGTGAGAATTGGGGGATACACGTAGGATGCTGAGCATGTGAGCACTGATTAAGAGTCAGCTGCTGTTGTGACTGTCACTCCCTCTGTTCTCTCCCAGGGTTTTGTGGCCCCCATCCGCAGGCTTGTGTTCCCCAAGGCCGCACGCAGGGCCGCCTGTCGGAGCAGCGTGAGCCGCAGGCCACTGCACTCCATGCCCCTGTATCCTCCCGACTATCTCATTGATCCCCAGATTCTGCTGTGTGACTATTTGGAGAAAGAGGTAAAGGTGCGTGTGGCATGGGGGACACAGTTTCAGGTGGGGAGATGCCTCCCTCCCTAACTCTGAAGCTCTGACCAGGCAGAGATGGAGCTTGTGGAAAGAACACGTGATTTGTCAAGTCAGTCTTGCCTCTGCCTCACACTGCGCATCCTCAGCAGGTGACTGCCAGGTACCTTGGAGGTGAGGGGTTCTAAATCCAGCCTCCAGGGGAGAGAAAAGGAGTGTTTGGGGCAGGAAAACTCCTACCTTGGTTGGACTACATGGACATTGTTACCTGGACAATAGTGGAATTCTAGGAACCCAGTTCCACCAATCATGAGGACCCCTGGTAACTTTACTTCCACATTGTGAACACCAGGGATCCTCATTTAGACAAGGATGGTTGGGGTGGGGAGGTTGCCAGATTTACCAAATAACAGTCATTTAAATTTCAGATAAGCAATGAGGTGGGTGGTTTTTTTTAAGTACGTCCCAAATATTGCATGGGGTTAAAAACATTAAAAGAGTATTGTTGCTATTTATTTGAAATTCCACTTCAGCAGGACATGCTTGGGGTACTTTGTCGGTGGCGCCAAGACTGGAAAAGGACATTGTGTTTGGAAGAGTGGAGGGTCAGTGGAGGGGAGGAAGACCCTCAGTGAGATGGATTGACACAGTGACTGCAGCTCTAGACTTGAGCATGGCGGGGATTATAAGGTTGGCACAAGACAGGGCAAGCTTTCAACCTACTGTTGATAGGGTCACTGTGAGTCGTAAGAGACTGGATACCACCTAACACAACAACAACAACCACCACCTATATGAGAGTGGAAAAGCTAATTTAAACTGAATCAAATTAAACCCCACTGACTCAGAGTGATCCTACATCATATTCCCAAGATTGTGAATCTTTATCCAAAAAGACTACTCGTCTCTCTCCCTCTGAGTGGCCGGTGGATTGGAACCACTGACATTCACATTAGCAATCTGAGACTATATATACCATAGCACTAGGGCTCCTCGAGCAGAAAATTAGAGACTGAAGATTTCATAGAAATTCAAAGAGTAGCTCTTTGATTGATGGACTTTTACCTAGAAGAAAACTAAAGTTTAGAAAACTAAAAATAATGAAAAAGTGAATTCTGATATTGAATAATATTCAAGTTATAACAGCAATGATCTATTAACTCTGAGGATAATTTGTTGACTTGTTGATGTCATTTTTCAGACAAAGTGATATATTAATTCAATACAACCTTCTTCCTGTCCATTTGACTTTTGCAACAAGAGTCTAACAAGAATAAGTGGTCAGAGAAAAGTGATTTGCATGGTCAGATGACACTGGCTCTGGGGACAGAGATTGTTTCATGATAGCAAGGGGACACTCACATGCAATCTATTCTTTCATGCTATTTATCATGACTTCTCCTTCCTGTCAAATTCACAATGAACCTGAGTGGTGCACAGGTTAAGCACTTTGCTGTTCATTAACTTAAAGGTCAGCAGCTGGAATTCTCCAGACGCTCCAGAAGGGAAGGATGCAGCAGCCTGCTTCCATAAAGATGGAACCCCTGCAGTACAGCTCTCCTCTCGGCCACAGGGCTGCTGTGAGTCGGCATTGACTTGTCTGCAGTGGATTTGTTTTGATTTATGGAACTCATAACTTTGAAGAATAAATAACTGGGTCTTAAGGCAGTCGAGGAGTCCCTAGGTGGTGGAAGGTGTTAGCATGCTTGGCTGCTCATGGAAATACTGTTTGAGTCCAGCCAGTGGTACCTTCACCACTTGTCTATCAATTTATCTTACTGTAGCGACTTGCATGTTACTGTGATACTGGACAACAACTAAGGATGCTAGAAGATTTGATGCCTTTGAGTTGTGGTGCTGGAAAAAGTATTGAATATACTATGGGCTGTTAAGAGAACAACTAGTTTCATTCTGGAGAGAGTGAAACCAGGCTGCTCCTGGGAAGCAAGGATTTTGAAGCTCCATCTGGCATACTTTGGGCATGTTGCCAGGAGGGACCAGTCCTTGGAGAGGGACATCATGCTTGGAAGGGTGGAGGGATTGACCCAGTAACTGGGGTAAGAGGGGTGGGGGTATCAGAGACGATGAAATTGGCTCAGGATAGAGCAGGGTTCAGAGCTGTTGTGCATAGGGTCGCTATGAGTTGGAGTTGATTCGATGGCACGTGACAACAACAGCATGATACTGGAAGTTGTGTCCTCAGTATTTCAATACCAGCAGAGTTACCTGAGATGGGCAGCTGTCAGCAGTGGTTCTAGACTAAGACAGGTTGGACCATCCACTTATGAAATAATCGGCCAGTGGAAAATATAATGACGTGCAGTGGAACGTTGTCTGACCCTGTGCCACATGACGAGCCCCTCAGGTTGGAAGGCACTAAAAATAGGACTAGAGAAGAACTGCCCACTCTAAGCTGAGCCTGTCTTAATGACCAGCACAGAGGAAGGACTTCAGGATCTTCCTTTGCTAAAAGAACCTTTAGTTTGGGAATGTGGTATGACTCAAAATTATAAGAAAGAGCTGCAAACATGTATGAATAATTGGAACATGGATTTTAAGAGGTATGAATCTAGTAAAATTGGCAATTGTAAAAAAAATAAAACTAAAAGGAAAAGGATACTTAAAAATCAGTATCCAGGCATTAGTTGAAATGGACTGGTATTGGAAATTTTTATTCAAACAATCCTATGGGTCTACAATGCTAGGAATGACAACTTGAAGAGGAATGGCATTGCATTCATCATCAAAAAGAGCATTTCAAGATCTAGCCTAAAGTGTAAAGTTGTCAGGGTTAGGATAATATCCATACGCATACAAGAAAAGCTTGTTAATATTATTTAAATGTACACATGAACTGCCAAAGTTCAAGATGAAGATAGGGAAAATTTCTAGGAACTTCTGCAATGTGGAATTGATTAAACATGAAACAAGATGTATTGATAATTACAGGTGATTGGAAAGCAAAAACTGAAAACAAAGAGGATTAGCTGTTGGAAAATATGGTTTTGGTGAGAAAAACAATTCTATAGATCAATGATAAAATTTTATATGACTGAAGACTTACAGTGTTTGGTGGAGCTCCCCAATTAAAACAAACTTGGAAGCAGGAGTGGCATCCACTTCCAAAACAGCTGGCCTCCAGAAACCCTATGAACCTGGAGAAAGTATGAAAGTTATATAAGTGTTCAGGTCTTTTGTTCACAGGGTGACTATGGGTTGTCTACAACTCAACAGCATTTAACAATGACCTTACACAGATGCAGTTCTGGGTATGCTGAAGCCTGTGACAGGAAATTTGGAAGAACCTGGCCAACTGACTGGAAGAAATCCATAGTTTTCCCCATCCCAAAGAAAGATAATACAACAGAGTGTGGAAATTACTGGACAATATCACATGTAAGTAAAATATTGCTAGAGATCATCTAAAATTGGCCAGAACAGTCAACTGATAGAGAAGAGCCAGAAGTTCAAGCTGCGTCTGGAAGAGGCTGTGGCACCAGGGATATAATTACTGATGTTAGATGGATCATCGCAGAAAGCAGAGAATACCAGAAGAATGTCTATTTGTGTTTATTGACTGTGCAAAAGCATTAAACAGTGTGGATTGTAACAAACTATGGTCAACCTTGAAAAAGATGGGAATTTCAGAACATTTAATAATGCTTAATGAATCCTATAGTTAGAACAAGAAGCTATTGTCTGAACAGAGAAAAGGAACACTGTATGGTTTAAAATGAAGAAAGATTTGTGTCAGAACTATATCCTTTCTCTATCCCCATTCAATCTGTCTAGAGACAGCAAACAACAACAATTCAATTTATATGCTGAGAAAATAATTTGAGAAGCTGGGCTTTATGAGGAAAACTGTGGCATCAAGGTAAGAGGAAGACTCATCAACAATCTGTCTTCTGCAGATGACACAACTACTTTATTTGCTGAAAATGAGGAGGACTTGAAATGCTTGTTGTAGAAGATCAAAGAGTATAGTTTTCAAAATGGATTATATCTCAACATCAAAAGACAAAAATCCTCACCACTGGGCCAATAGGCAACACCATGATAGAGGGAGAAAAGATTGAAACTGTCAGCAATTTCATCTTACTAGGCTCCACAATCAACACCATGGGCATTAGCAGTCAAGAAATCAAAAGACGTATTGCATTGGGAAAGTCTGCTGTCAGGGACCTCTCCAAAGTACTGAAAAACAATGATGTCAATTTGAAGACTAACATACACCTGATTCAGGCCATAGTTTTTTTAATCACTTGCTATGCATCTAGGAGCTGCACAATGACCAGGATGACAGAAGAAAAATTGATATCTTTTAGTTGTGATGTCAGAGAAGAGTACTGACTATCCCCGGACTGCCACCAGAACAAACAGATTAGTCTTGGAGAAGGTGTTCCTTGGAGAAGGTGCTCCTTGGAGAAGATGCTCCTTAGAGGCAAGGACAGCAAAGCTTCATCTCACATACTTTGGGCATGTTGCCAGGAGGGGCTATTCCTTGGAAAGGTGAAGGGTCAGCAAAAGAGAGGAAAACCCTCAATGAGATGGACTGACAAAGTAACTTCAGCAATGGGTTTAAGTGTGTCAGAGATGATGAGGATGGCACAGGGTGGGACAGGATTCATATTTATTGTTCATAGGGCTGCAATGAGTTGTATTCCTTTGACGGCATAATAACAGCAATATACGTGTGGACTTTGCTTGGTGGACTACAGAAAAACCAAAATGACCACATCTGCAGAAAGAGACAATGGAAAAGCTCAAGGAGACAATGGAGAACAAGGACAGGGGCTGACTGCAAGGCAGACCATCAATCAATCACATGCAAGTTCAAGGTGAAGCTGAAGACTAATCAAGGACATCATATGTGAAGAAAGCAAAAGGTTATGAAATAGACAGGCAAAACGAGATGCCGACCAGGCTTTGAAACTTGCTCTGGAATGTAGAGAAGCCAAAGTAAAAGGAAGGAATGATGAGGTTGAAAAGTGGAGCTGAAGATTTCAAAAGGTAAAGCTCAACCTCTGCCTTCCCAAGCATGATGTCCTGTGTTTAAGAATCAATGAAGGAAGAAGCCCAAGCTGCACTGAAGGCATTAGAAAAAAAAAAAGGCCCCAGTAGTTGAGCAAATACCAATTAAACAGAACAGCTCCGGAGGTGCTCATTTATCCATGCCAAGAAATTTAGGAGACAGTTACCTGTTCAATTAAATGAAGGAGGTCCAAGTGTGTGCCCATTTCAGAGAAAAGTGATCCAACAGAATGTGGAAGTTATCCAACCATGTCATTAATATCACACGTAAGTAAAATTTTATTAAAAATAATTTAAAAATGGTTGCAACAGTACACTAACAGGAAACTGACAGTAATTGAGAGCTGATGTCAGATGAGCTTGGCTGAAACCAGATAATATCAGAAAGATGTTTGCCTAACAGAAGTTGAGTATGCAAAGGCCTTCAGTCATCTGGATCTTTTTTTTTTTACTTTTTTGTGTGTGTGTTTTTTTTCTATAGTTGTATTTTATTAATTTTCATAAACATTTACCATTCATTCATTGTTGCACTATTCTCTCTACCCTCCTCCCATTTTGTTCTTGTCCAAATGCCACAGTGCTTGTCAAAGCCAGTTCTGATTAATCTCCTTTGTCAATGTGTCCCTTGCCATTCCCTATCACTCCTCCCTGAGAGAGACTTCACCCTGATTCATAAGGAAAAGGGGACGGCGTATTCTCTTAGCTACTTCCTGCTGAAAAGGGACGCTGTGGGTTTCAGGGTGAAGATCTTCTCTCACTACTCTAAAGGGCCCCTTTGGCAGTAGGAAACACATAGACTATTATGGAGATTGATTTTGGAATTTAGATGCACTCAGTCATCTGGATCTTAACAGATGATGGAAAACATTGCAGAATCACAGGTATTCCAGAACACTGAATTGTGTCGATCTATACAGTATCTATTTTTTATAGTAAAAAAAAAAATCCTTGGAGGCAAGGATTCTGAGGCTCCGTCTAACATACTTTGGACATGTTGTGAGGAGAGACCGGTCCTTAGAGAGGGACATCATGCTTGGTAGGGTGGAGGGACGTCGCAGGAGGGGAAGGCCCTCTATGAGGTGGGTTGATTCAGTGACTGGGATAATCGGGATGGGAGTGTCGGAGACAGTGCGATTGGCACAGAACAGAACAGAGTTTAGGGCTGTTGTACATAGGCAAGAGACTCGACAGCACATAACAACAACAACAACAACAACATACAGTATCTATACATAAATCAAGAACTTCAAACAGTCGTCCTAACAGAACAAGAGATCCTGTGTGGTTTAAGTCAGGAAAGGTATGTGTCATGGTTGTATCTTTTCACCATAGTTATTCAGTCGATATGGGACTGCAGCCTTCAGTATGAATTGAGGCTCAATATCAAGAAAACAAAGATTCTCACCACTGGGACAATTGGCAGCATCATGATAGATGATGAAGAGATTGAGATTATTCACAGCTTTAGTCTGCTCGGCTCCACAATCAACACTCTTGGCAGCAGCAGCCAGGAGATGAAAAGATGTATTGCAATGGGAAAGTCTGCCGTTAGAAAGCTCTCTAAAGTACTGACAAGCAATGATGTAAGTCTGGAGACTAAGGTGTGCCTGATACAGGCCATGGTCTTTTCAATCACTTACCATGCATGAGAGAGCTGGACAATGAATAGGAATGACTAGAAGGAGAATTGATGCCTTTGAGCTGTGGTGTTGGAGAAGAGTATTGAATATACCATGGACTGCTAAGAGAATGAACAGGTTTCTCCTGGAGAGGGTGAAGCCAGGCTGCTCCCTGGAGGCAAGGATTCTGAAGCTTCCTCTGATATGCTTCAGACATGTTGCAAGGAGGGACCAGTCCTTGGAGACAGATGTCATGCTTGGGAGGGTGGAGGGACAGCACAGGAGTGGAAGACCCTCGATGAGATGGACTGATTCAGTGATTAGGGTAATCGGGTAGGTGTGTCAGAGACAATATGATTAGCATAGGATACAGCAGCGTTTTAGGGATGTTGTACATAGGGTCATTATGAGTCGCAAGCAAGTCTACGGCACATAACAACAACCAGAACAACATGCTGAGCAAATAAATAATCTGAGAAGCTGAACTGTATGAAGAAGAACATGGTATCAGAATTGGAGAATCATTTCCAATCTATGATATGCAGAGGGCACAATCTTGTTTGCCAAAAATGAGAGAGGTTTGAATCACCTATTTATGAATATAAAAGACTATATAGCCTTCAGTATTACACTTCACTTTAAAGAAAAATCCTCACAACTGGACCGGTAAGCAATATCGTAATAAATAGAGAAAAAGTTAAAATTGTCAAGGATTTCACTTTACTTGATTCCACTATCAACATCCATGGAAGTGGCAGTAAAAAAAAATAAAATTAAATGATGTATTGCATTGGGTAAATCTGACAGTCAAGGACCTCTTTAAAGTCCTCAAGAACAAGGATGTCAGTTTAGAGACTAAGGTGTGCTTTACCCAAGCTATGGTATTTTCAATTGCTTCATATCCATGCGGAAGTTGGATCATGAATAAGGAAGACCATAGAAGACTCAATGCCTTTGAACTGAGGTGTTGGCATCTAACAACATAAAGGTGCCTAGAAAGAAGACCTAGTGATCTGCTTCCCCAAAGTCAGCCATTGAAAACTCTGTGGACAGAGCTCTACACTGACGCGTTTGAGATCACCATGAGTCAGAATCAACTCAAAGACAATCGGTTGCAAAGCGATACAACCAAACAGTTGAGAGTGTGGGCGAGAAACCTGTTGAGTTCAGACTGTCCCTTGCTGGCTGTATCGCCCTGGACAAAGCTTTGTGCCTGATTTTCTCATACTTCAAGTGAGTGACTTAAAGTGTTCAGAACTGTACTTGACTTGCACTAAAAGTTGTTTTTAAGGGCCCTCAAGATGCTTCAGACTCATCATAGCGACTCTACACATAACAGATTGAAACCCTGCCTGATATTGTGCCATCTTCACAATCGTTGCTGTACATAAACCGATTGCAGCAGTCACTGCATCGATCCATCTCATCGAGGGCCCTCCTTCCTTAGCTGATCCTCCATTTTTCAAAGTAAAGTTGCTGTTAGTAATTATTGCCAAATCAGGTGTTCCTACTGTGTCTTTGAGCATCTTCCCAGGCATTAGAGTGACTTCCCTTCTCCCCACACAGTTCCTGGGCCACCTCACCTGGGTGACTTCCTCCCTGAACCCCTCCAGCCGCGATGAGCTCCTGCAGCTGCTGGACACCGCCAGGGTGAGGCTCTGGGAAGGGGGACAGGTTGCTTCCTCTTCTCCCTGCGCCACAGCGGCACCTGGGGGACTCAGGTGATCTGGCCCACCCCACAGCAGCTGAAGGAGCTGCCGCTGAAGACCACTGCGGAGCAGGACAGCATCCTGAGCCTGTCGGCCCGCTGCCTGCTGCTCACCTGGCGAGACAACGAGGAGCTCATTCTGCGCATCCCCACGCACGAGATCGCTGCTGCCTCCTATCTGCAGGACGACGCGCTTCACCTGCTGGTGTTAAAGACCGGTACAGCGGGCGGGGGCCGGTGGCGGGGCCTGGAGGAGCTGGGAAGCGGTGGCCTTGAGGATGGAGGGGACCTGAGGCTGGGTGAAGGGATCCCTTGGAAATTCCGACCACATTGCCCGTAGTAGACTAGTAGTCAAGGGTCTGGACTGAAGTTGATGAGGGGTAACCCCTCAGATTAGAGGGTAGGGGCTAAAGCTGTGGGCACGGCAGGTAGAAATGGCCTGGTCACACCACCTGGAGGCCAGGAGGCCAAGGTAAAACTTGGGGTGGGCCTGGGATAAAAGGTTTGGAGAGAGGGCGGGGCGGGGCGGCGGGG
>NW_006399765.1:4676761-4689127 GCF_000299155.1 Elephantulus edwardii
AAGCCGGGCGGCAGCTGGGAGAGGAGGCAGGCGGGTGGCGGCGGAGGCGGCAGCTGGGAGCGGCGCCACCCGGGTCTCAACCCGCTCGACCCGCAGGACCCCAGCCCTGACGCTTACTGCAACCTTGTCATCCTGGCTGTGGCTAACAGGGTGAGCCTGAGGGTGCCCAGCGCCCAGTCCCTATTCACGAGGCTCGGAAGGGGGCTCCCCAGCCTCTTCCCTTCTCCTATCGTCCAACAATCCAGGATTTCAGGCGCTGCTTGTCTGCCCACGACTCTAACCTTGGACACCTGTCACTACACTAAAACTCAAATAGTATCAAAACAGAAATCATCTAACCCTTTCCTCCAGCCCTACTCCTTCTCTAACATCGTAATCTTTGTCCTAATCCCTTTAAATCGAGTACGGCCCATGCCAGACATGGTCACTTCTCCCAAGAATCTCAAGAAGTTGATACTACAATTATCCCCACCCAATAGGGAAGGAAGGAAACTGAGACTCAAACATGAAGTAATTTAGCCAAGTTTACCAAAGACGTTTCTCTTGATAGTGCTGGCTGTCATTGGAGGCAAAAACTTCACTGCCTTCCTTGCCTTCTCTGCTTCCTCCATCCTCCAGTCACCCTTGTTTTTACTAATTTGACATTATGTGTCAAGTGCGAGCTATGTGCTAGGCATTGGGCTAGGTGCTGTGGCTATAGAGCGAATAAGACTTTTGACAGACACTTCAAGCCCTGAGACATTTAAACTCACACAGAAAGTGTGTCTTGCACTGCCATCAAATCAGTTCCAATTTATAGCCTCCCTCCATCAGGTTTTCAAGAGTCTAAATCTTAAGGAGAGGAGACTGCCAATCTTTCTCCTGACAAGTGGTGGGTTGTTTCAAACCACTGGAGATGAGAGGCCTTTTAGTGTAACACTCCACAAACCCCAATAACAGAGCTCCATTAGGAACCTTTTTATTTGATACATCAAGTCAGAACCAACTCATAGCTGACCCTCTAATGGGTTTCTTGAGGCGGTAAACCAACCACACAGGAGGAGATTGCCCATCTTTCTCCTATGGAGCAGCTGGTGGATTTGAACCGTGTATCTTTGGGTTGGCAGCACAGTTCCTTACCACTAAGCCAGCCACCAGATTTCCCTAGATATTCTCCCTAGGAACCTGGAAGAACAAAGTCGTGGTGATGGCTCTCAGGAAGGCATACTGTCTATGTTGGCTCTAGGGGAATGTCTTTCTCTCATTTCGTCTTCGGCTCTTTGGTGATCTTCATGTAGCCTGGCTCCCAACCACCATTGTAAAAGTTCAAATGAGTGGTGGGGGCTCAGGATTTACAACACACCTCTCTGAGGGACATAATTCAGTCCATAACAATGCCTGTCTAGAGGGAAAAGATGGACAGTACATCAGGAGCCCTCGTGGTGCAGTGTGGTTAAGTGGCTGTTAATCCAAATGTTGGTGGTTCAAATCCATTGGCTTCTCTGTGGGAGAAAAGTGTAGCAGTTGACTTTCATAAAGACGTACAGCCTTGGAAACCCTATGGGACAGTTCTGCTCTGTCTTACAGGGTTGCTGAGTCAGACTCCACTCAGGCAGTGGGTAAAATACATACCCTTTAGATGATGCTAGGAGACACTTTCTTATTTGACTTCCACTCTCCAGGGTTTCCTCTTTACCTCCTTGGTTACTCCTCAGCTAGCTCCTCCTCTGCACCCCTACTCCCCATCTCCCATCTCCTAAGCTTGGAGTGGGAGCTCTGATGGTATAATCTATCATGAGTTTCATGTTAACCCCAAAGGCTGTTTGTCTCCAGTGGTTTGAATCCACCCATGGCTCTGATGTAAAAAAGATGAGCACTTTTCTCTCAGTGGATGGTCTCTTTGGAGTCAGAACAGACTCAATCAACAGCAGTGAGGTTTTGTAGTCTAAGTAAGATTGGAGTAGCCCATCTTAGTTCCTAGTCATCTTCTCACTTACATCTGTAAAAGCAGTGTTGTTGTTGTTATGTGCCATCGAGTCGTTTCCAACTCATAGCGACCTTATGCACAACAGCCCTAAACCCTGCTCTATCCTGTGCCAACCGCACCGCCCCTGACACACCCATCCCGATTACCCCAGTCACCAAATCAGTCCATCTCATAGAGGGTCTTCCCCTCCTGCGCTGTCCCTCCACCCTCCCAAGCATGATGTCCCTCTCCAAGGACCCGTCCCTCCTGGCAACATGTCCAAAGTATGTCAGACGAAGCCCCAGAATCCTTGCCTCCAAGGAGTAGCTTGGTTTAATCCTCTCCAAGATGAATCTGTTTGTTTTCCTGGCAGTCCATGGTACATTCAGTACCCTTCTCCAGCACCACAGCTCAAAAGCATCCACTCTCCTTCTGTCCTCCCTAGTCATTGTCCAACTCTCTGATGCATAACAAGCGATTGCAAATACCATGGCCTGTATCAGGTGCACCTTAGTCTCCAGAGAGACACTGTTGCTCCTGAATACCTTTGAGAGGTCCCTAACAGCAGACTTTCCCATCGCGATACGCTTTTTGATTTCCTGACTGCTGGTACCAAGAGTGTTGACTGTGGAGCCGAGCAAACTGAAGCTGTGAACGAACTCCAAAAATTGTACCTCTTGTCATATCTTCCCTCAGGATTTCCGCAGGTCTAGTGACTGAAACCTGAGCTCCTGATTCCTCCCCCAAAACCTCTCCTCCCTGTCTCCTCCCTCCATTCACAGCCACGCTGGCCTTCCGTTGCTAAGACCAGAGCCTTGGAGTCATCGTTCTTGCTTCCTTTATCTATCCCCAAATCCATAGGTGCTCTGTCAGGAAATTTTGTTGCTCACTTTTTAAAACTATACCAAAACCCATCTACTTATCCCCAACCCTCCACTGTCCCTGTCCTGGTCTTTACCCTTTTATCTGGGTTGCGTAGCTCTGCCTCACTGCCTTCAGCCTGCTCCCCACACACATTGTGTCACCACTTGGAACCTCCCAGTGGCTCCTACTTGGCTCAGAATAAAATGAGCATCCTTACCATGCTGGGCAGGCTCCTCCTGTGCCATTTACCGCCTAGGAAAACCTGCTGGAGCATCAGCCATGGGTTGGTTCCACCTCAATGGCACCCAAAAACCAGGTGAAAGAGCTCTGGTGGCCTAGTGGTAAGAAGCCCTGCCGCAGTCCCAAAGGCATGTAGTTCAAACCCACGAGCTTCTGTGAATGGAGAAAGACCGGCAGTCTCTTCCCAGGTGGTTTACTGCCTCTGAACACCTGCTGAAGAGTCAGCCATGCATCAGTCTTGACTTGTCACACAACAATCATGTAAAAAGAGAGCCTGGGAAGCTTTGTGGTAAGGAGTTGTGTTGCCTGCACATGGTTCAAATCTCCCAGCTGCTCTGAGGGAGAGATGGACAATCTTCTTCCTTGTGATTTATAAGCTCTGAAACCCTGCTGAAGGGTGAGCTATGAGTCAGTTCTGACTCGACAGTACATAAACACCACCACCTACTCCATGTAAAGGCTTTACCCACGCCAGCCACCCTGCTCTATACCCCCATCCCAACCCCATCTCTATTTATTCCTACCTTTATTCACCCCACTCCAGCCACTCACCTCCAGGTGAGATGCAAGAGAGCTGTGCCTTCGAGGTGCTTCCCGGTTATGCTGCTGGGACCCAGGACAGCTCCAGGCACATGATAGGTGCTCAAAACTCACAGGAGTAGATTAAATGAATGACTATGATATCATTCTATCTTGGGAAAGGGCCAGAGAAACATGTAGGTTGCAGTGATGAAGACTAAGAGAAAGGATGTGTTGTTGAGAAGGAAAGTAAGGTGGTGATGTTTAAGCTGAGATATGGAGGAGGCAGCAGGGTGTCAGAAAAGGGAGTTCTGAACAAGGGAACGGCATGCTGTGCCGTGTGAAGACTGTGAGGTCTTCAGGGTACAGACTTTATCTAATTCACCCCTGAGCCCCCAGACCCAAGTGATAATCAGACATCAGGACTAAACAGAGTTTATGGAAGAAATGCTTCCTGGGGTTTCGGAGCCACTGACCTCCTATCCGAGGCCTTGTGGTCCCAGGAGAGTACAGGAGTTAGAGCCAAAAACCTAGATGTCAATATCCGCTGACGCCTGGAACCTACTGATGGAGCCTGAACTCTACACCTCAGTTTCCTTCACTTTGAAATGGGGATCCTGCCTGCCCTGTCCATCTTACAGAGCTGTAAATAGCAATCCTTTTAAACCACTTGTTAACCTCCACAGTCCCAAAATGCCTTTGCTGAATTACATTTACATCCTAGGCTTTTTAGAGTTCAGAAGAACAGATGACCACATAAAGTTGCTGTCCTTACCAATTATTGCCTGTCTATGCCTCTTGTGCAAAGATTTAAGAAGCCAAGTCCTCTTCAAACTGGAAATAACAAATTTCCACCCAAGAACTTAAATTCTTTCCTTCTATTGGAGACTGGTGGTTATGTGTGCATCTTGCTTCTATTTTTGCCAGAAAACTATCTAAATATAGCAGCCAGGGGCATGAATTACACTAAACCTAAAATTCTGATACATTTAATCTTTCCTCTTAAGAGTCTCAACTAATCACTTCAACTTTTGGACCTCAGCTTCCATGCCTTTAAGTTAGGACTTGTTTTAGATATGTCTCAGTATGGTTGTTGAATTGTTCAGAAATTCGGGGCACATCTAGACTGGAGCCAGCATTGTCTATAAAGGGGCACAAGAAGGCACATGCCATTGTAATTTTGATGGAAGATATCCTTAACATTGGCTTAAAGGAGGCCTTAGGTGTATCTGTGATTTAGAAGCACTGATACAGGCCTGAGTTTTCTCTCCTCCCTCCCTCTCTGGACCAGGACGCTGCAGAGGAATCCTGTGCCCTTATCTGTCAGGTGTTCCAGATCATCTATGGGGACCAGAGCATTGAGTGTGTGGACCGGGCTGGCTACCACTACACGTCTACACCCGAAAGGCCGTGGCTCTGCAGCCGCAGTGAGTAACAGAGCCCCAGCTGCCCCTCCCGTGAAACATCTCAAGAGCAGGGATGTCCCAACACCGAGGGCAGATCAGGGTACTGATCCCTCCTAGAACCAGTTACTGTCAAATTGACTCCGATTCCTGGTGACGCCAGGTGTGTCTGAGTAGACGTGGGTTCCATAGAGACTTTAATGGCTGACTTTTGGGAAGTAGATTGCCACACCTTTCTTCTGCTGCACCTCTGGGGAGATCTGAATCCCTGTCCTTCTGCTTAGCAGCTGAGCACAGTAATCATACGCACCCCCCAGGGACGTCGCTACAATGCCTCAACCCTAGCTTCTTCCTAGAAGTTCACGTTTCCAAATTCTGAGTGAACCCCAGAGCTGACATTTCCTCTCTTGTTTGTGATGTCCTTGCTCTGCAGAAATCTAACTGTGTGTACTATCTGCTTCTTGAGCGGTCAGCCTCCTTCACACTGGTTAAAACCAAGATTTTCAGGTGATCCTCAAGTACAGTCAAGGTTGAGAGGAGAATAGAGGCACTTATTGACCACCAACTGTATACCAAACACAGTCCCAATGTGCCAAGTCTTATGTCATCCTTATAGTAAGCTCACTTATTCTGACCATCGCTGAATCCTCCAGCATGGGACTGGATACATCACAGATGCTGAAGAAGTGTGTTTTGAATCGATGTAAGAACCCTCTGAGGCCGTATAATTTCAGTTTTACTGATGAGGGCATAAATCTCAGCATAGCTAATGAACTTGCCCAAGGTCACACAGTTGTTAAGTGGCAAAGCCAGGATTCAAACCCAGGTTTTTCTGATTCTAAAGCACTCATCTCCTGGCTCTTGGCTGTTTGGTGAATCTCCTTTGCCACAGCACCCCCATGTGGTCGCTGTTGGAATAGATCCAGCCCATATAAAATAAAATATAAAAATCCTTGCTCCTGGAGGCACTTCTCTGCCTGGGAGCTGTGCTTGTTGGGAACCTGGGATTTTCACGGGGGTGCTAGGTACATAAGTGAGGTGAGTCAAGAGACATTTCCGCAAATTCATGCGACCCGTGATGTGTCAGATGCAGTGATCACCAGTATAGTGATGATCAATAGTAGATGGGATCCCTACCCTCACACTCAAGGTGGGTCAGCAAAAAGCCAAACAGTGGCATAAATCAGTAAGTCACCACACACTGTGCTACGAGAACACATAAGGAGGAAGTAGCCTTTGGGGAATCAGTAGTGCCATGAACCTGACCTTGACCAGAGACCCAAATTAAATGAGAGGGCAAGGCCAGGAACAGAACCACCTGTCAGTAGACAGGTCCTTAGAGACGTTTAATTCCTTCATCCTCATAAAAATTCTTTATTGCCTTGTCTCACACACAGTTTACACAATATTCTCTCACTATAGCCCAGACCGCCCAGGTAGGTGGGATTGTCCAAGCTGGAGAAGTTAGGGAGCAGGAGAGGAGAGTTGCCGTCGGTCACCTGTGCTTTGGTGGCAGGGGCAGGCTGGATTCCAGGGTGAGTGAGCCTGGGGCCTCAGGAAGCTGAGGATGCTGGCTGGCCCTTGTGTGCCCCCCACCCCCAACATCCCCTTGTCTGCTGCCCCAGGTGAGAGCTTCCACACGGACGGAACTTACGCCTATGATGCCGACTTCAGCTGCTGCAGCTCCTTGTATGTGCCACACATCCTGGGGACCCCACTCTCTCTCCGATCCAACACAGGGTCCCTCTTCCAGGCAATGTTGGGCCTTCTGTGGGTGGGAGGCAGCGACCCCACCCTGGTTTATGCTGGGATAGTGCTTATGGCAGAAGTTGAACTGAGCTCTCTCCTGTCTGGTGAACTCACAGGCTCCAGACCGCCTGCTGGAGGCCCTGGGACAACCAGACCCAGAAATGGTCCCACTGTCACCTGCTAGCTCTCTCCTATTTATATGGACACACATTAGGGGGCTAGAGCAGGAAAGAGCCTGTCATGTGGGAGGCATGAATGTGGTGGGTTAAGAGTCTCAAGAGGCCTTGCCTGGTATGTGGAAAGACTTGACGAGTTAGCTGAGCAAAAGGTAGGAGAGAAACTCTGCATACAGAGGGGGGACAGCATGTGCAAAGGCCCGGTGGTGAGAAGTTGCTAGAAGCATAAGAAGGTAAAGGAGAAGGCAGATGTCTGGAGTCTAAAGAGCAAGTGGAAATGGTAAGGGATGAGGCTGGAGAGCTGGGCAGTGGCCAGGTCTGGTGAGAGGCCTTGATGTCTGGGAGGCCACAGGTCCCAGGCATTGGTGGCTGCGCCCTTCTACCTTCAGCCTGCCCCAGGGAGAGGAGCTTGAAGAAGGCCACTAAGTGCCGGTTCCTTTCCATCTGTCCCTGCAGCAATGGCTCCCAGGACACCTTTGAAGCTTGTTACAGTGGCACATCCACGCCTTCCTTCCACGGCTCGCACTGCAGCAGCAGCGACCACAGCGGCCTTGGCCTTGAGCAGCTGCAGGATTACATGGTCACGGTGAGCCAGGGACAGGTGGTGCCAACAGGGCAGACATAGGTTCAAAGGCTGGAGAGATCATGAGACATTCCAGAAAATAGTCCTGAGCATAATTGAAGCATAAGATCTCAGCACACAGGGCAGGTGATGAGATTAGGTGAGTAAACTGAAGCCAGGTGGTGGTACACGGCTTTTACTAATGGCAGCTAGCATTAATTGAGTGCTTGCTGTATACTAGGTACATCTTTCATATATCATCTCTTTGAATCCTTTAAAGTAACCCAAAGAGATTCTGTCACTGTCTTCACTTTGCAGATGAAGAAACCAAGGGTCAGGGAGGTTGTCACTTTCCCAAGATCACGTGAATGAAGAGGCTAAGATTTTAATTTAGGCATTTAGAGCCCAAAGGGTTGGCTATCCCCTGGGTAGACCACAGAAGAGTCTTCAGAGGAGGGGTGGACCAGAAGTGCCCCTGGGTGTTACAGTAGGAGTTACCCCCTTGGCATTGTCACCCTCCCTGGCCACAGTTGAGGAGTAAGCTGGGGCCCCCTGAGATCCAGCAGTTTGCCATGCTGCTGCGGGAGTACCGCCTGGGGCTGCCCATCCAGGACTACTGTGCGGGCCTGCTGAAGCTGTACGGAGACCGGCGCAAGTTCCTCCTGCTGGGTGAGCCCCTGCCTTCCCGATGGCTAGCCACGGCCCTCTGCACCTTCCCATGTCAGGCCCTGTGATGGGAGCCTTTCCTCCAACCTGGGAGCTCCAGGGGCAGCTGGGAAGACCCAGGGATGAGGGAGCAAGGAACTTGGATGCAGTCACAGAGCCGAGAAGAGTAACAGAGTACTGTGTAGTCATTTCATCTTCACGATAAAGCTGAGGGAGGGAGTGTTTCTCCCCATCTTACCCAGGAGGAAACAGGCTCAGGTTCTTGTCCAAGGTCGCAAAGCTAGTCTCATTGCCACTGTTGGGTCACTTCTGACTCACAGTTGACCCTCCAGATCTGTATATTACACACAGGTAGAGATTGCCTGTCTCTCTCCGTCTGAGCTGCTGCTGGATTTGAAACCCCAGCAAAGCACCACTTTTGGGTTAGCACAGCACTGCAGACTAAGCCACCAGGGCTGTCTCACATCTCTAATAAGGAGGATTAATCACAAAACTAGTAAGTTGGCATGGATTTGGCAGTTACCGTGTGCCAAGATTGAATGCTTTCATCATATCATTGGATGCTCACGATTATAAGAAGTAGATAGATATTACTTACCCCCATTTTACAGATGAGGAAACTGAGGCTCAGAGACATGAAGTAAGGTGCCCAAGACACATAGCTAGTGAGTAAGGATGGCATTCAATGGGACACTCAGATGCCAGGCATCTTGTTATTTAATCCTCCCATCCCTTCTGGGGAAACATACCGTTTATCGCAATTATTTTTTATTTTGAGATTTTAATGAAAGTTTATAGAGAACTTGGATTTCCATTCATTCATTGTTGCACAAAATATAGAACACTTCACGTATTTGCGTGTCATCCTTGCACAGGGGCCATGCTAATCGTTCCAATTTTAGTATTTGTGCTGCCGAAGCGAGCACTTTTCTCAGTTTGTAAAAGCACAGAGCAATCATTTAATGAAGGTCACACAGCTAATAAATAGAAATATAGCAAGAAGCAAGCAGCAGCTAGCATGTTACACGGGCATTTCTGTCTCCTCAGCATGATGCCACCCTCTGCCTAAAATAGAAGGAATTTCTAGAGTTACAGCCCACCGGCAGCGGGCGGGAGAGGCTAGAATTGAACTCAGGTCTCCAGGGAGAGTGGACCCTCTGTGGGAGCGCAAGAGGCTGAGGGCTGAGGACTCAGCCTGCCCTGCGCCCCACAGGGATGCGCCCCTTCATCCCGGATCAGGACATTGGCTACTTCGAGAGCTTCATAGAGGGCGTGGGCATCCGCAAGGGCGGCATCCTCACCGACAGCTTTGGCCGCATCAAGCGCAGCATGAGCTCCACTTCGGCTTCTGCTGTGCGCAGCTACGATGGCGCCGCCCAGCAGCCCGAGGCGCAGGCCTTCCACCGGCTGCTGGCCGACATCACCCACGACATCGAGGCGCTGGCTCCGGACGACGACGAGGAAGGCGAAGATGAGGACGCTCCAGGCGGGATCGATGCAGCTGAAGACAACTATCTGTAGGCGATGCCCACGCGACCCTCTGGCCTCGCTCCCTTCTTGCTCCCCAGGCCCTGTCCCCAGGGTCCCTCCACTTGCAGCAGGTCCGCGTGCATTCTGGTCCATGCAGTACCGAGAATGGCCTCCAGGAGGCGAGCGAAGCTGAACACTGACGTCCGATTCCCTCGCGCTGGTTCAGCCGGCCTCTGCCCGAGGGTGACAGGGTCCAGCTTTGTGTCAGTGACTGCAGCCTTCTGGAAGCGGAGCGAGGTGCCGAAAGCGGGCTCCACCTAATGGGCATGGTCTCGAGTTGAGAACGACTCATCGTGGCCCTATGAACAGCAGATCTGAATCCTGGCCTGTCCTGGGCTATTCTTAACATCTTTTGATACTCTTGAGCCCATTGCTGCAGTCATTGTGCCAGTCTACCTCGTTGGAGGTCTTCATCTCCTTCACTGACCCTCCACACTTCCAAGCATAATAACCTTTTCCAAAGAATAGCTTCTTTTAGCAACCTGTGAGAGACTTTGCTTCCTTGCCTCCAAGGAGCATTCCAGCTGCACCTTTTCCAAGACGTAATTGTTCTTTTCGTGCCACGTGATGGTAGACTGAAGAAAGAATTCCAGACCTAAGAGCATTAAGTCTTATTTTGCATACTAGAAAACCTAGATTCGAAGGAGAGGGAACATTTGAGGGAATCTGCTGATTGCCTGTTAGGTAGTTAAGTTAGGTAGTTATTAAGGGCTTTCAAGGCCCTACCTGGCGGAGTCTCCCTCCCCCTAGTGGCAGGAGTTGGATCAACGCTTTGGAGCCGAGGTTTTCCAGCCCTGAGCCTGAGGAGGGTGACTCCTGATCCTGGTTCTGAGACAAGTTACTTCGACTTTTGAAGATCTGTAATGTGAAGCCAGACAGGCCGCGGGCTCGTGTGTGGCCATGTCCCCCTTCCTCTGTGCCTTTCACTTCCACATCTATCCTGCCTCCCAGAGTGGTTGTGGGAATGAATGAGTGGAGACTGAGACCCCAGTGTGGAGTCTGGCATTTAACAGGTGCTCAATAAATGGTATTTCCTTCCACGTCTGACACTGGGACTCAGTTTACCTTTCTTGACTGTGTGCAAGGCGATGGGAACTGTGGTGGAGGGAAGGGAGGTGAAGAAAACCCTCACAATGCTCAGAGTTTGGGGAAAGGGTTCGAGACTCGCCCCCTCGAAGCTCTGTAGTAACCTGTTTTGTGCTCAAGCCCCCACAGACAGCCGTGGAGGGGAGTCTGGCCTCATCAATCAAAGAAGAGGCAGAGGAGACAGACAAAGACAATGCTCAGGGAAGGGACACGGCCTGAAGAAGGCTCAGAGGCTTAAAGGAAGGAAGCCTGCGAAGAAGTCAGAGAGGGACACACTCTACCTATTGTGACCAGTCAGAGAGTAAATTCTGACTCGTCACCCTGTGGGACAGACTAGACCCGCCTCACAGTTTCCACAGCTGTAATCTTTTACAGAAGCAGACAGCCACATCTTCCTCCTATGAATCGGCTGGGAAGTTAACCTTCCAGTTAGGTCTAACCTCTCTATCAGACCTCACAGAAGAGCTGAAATTTACTTGTAAACCCTTTTAGATAGAGCCTTCCATGGCCAGACATGATGTAGGTGCTAGTCACCGACTTTAGAGTGATAGGCTTCAGGTCCAGAGAGTTGCATGCTTTACACTCATTTTGTGGGACAATACCTACCATCATCAATGCATTCAAGTATCTTCTGATATTTTATCAGCAATCCCCACGTCCTCACACCTTCGGAGTCATAAGCACCCACTCATTTGCACTGGTATATCCCTGGATGGAAAGTACCCATGTTTTGTGTATATTTCCCCACTAGATAATTGGTGTTGTAAAAGGCTCACCCTCTGTTGCTCCTTTTTCTTTCACTCTATGATGTTTTTAAGATCTAGGCCTGCTGCAGTAGGCGCATCTTTCTTACGTCCAACTGCTGCAAACCTTCCACGCTGAGCTTACATGAAATTTTGTTTACTCCCCCAGGTATAGACACCTAGGTTACTTTCAACAACCTCTTCCCAAAACAGCATTGCAGTGAACATATTTTTTTTTTTTAAATCAGTCTATAAAAGGGCTTTCCCTTAATTTGGAGAGAGTTATTATTTATACAACTATCAAGTAGAAGCTGTATAATGTTCTTTCTTCATTGACATGGTTCTCATTGTTAAAGAAAATTCCCTCGTACACGTAGATTACTTCCGCTTTCTCTCTCTATATTCTGTGGTGTTTGTGATGAACATCTTTGTACCTGAGTTATGTGAATGTTTCTTGGTACCTAACAGAGGGAGTGCCAGACAACAGTACGTCCATGCTTTACATCTCAGACTGGCTCTACCAGCAGCTTGTGAAGGACCTTGCATCCTTCTTTAACATTTACACCCTCTGACGTCATCCTTTTTGCTGACCAATTAGGTGTGAGGTAGCATCTCAGTGCCTTAGTTTGCATTTCTCTGTTAATCCTCATCCACAACTTCCTCCTATACTCATCTGGCAGTTCGGACTCCTCTCCTGAAGATTACTCATTTCTATCCTTCACCCATTTTCTTGTTCATTTGACAGTTTATAAAGTGTGTTGTTGTTGTTGTTATGTGCCGTCGAGTCACCTGCGACTCATAGCGACCCTTTGTACAACAGCCCTAAACTCCGCTCTGTCCTGTACCAATCGCACTGTCACTGACACTCCCATCCCAATTATCC
>NW_006399765.1:4690866-4733141 GCF_000299155.1 Elephantulus edwardii
GCTCCAGTGCAATTTTCAGAGTCTCTTCTGACATCCATTTTGGTCTTTTCTTCCTCTTCTGTCTTTGCCATGACCGTTTGCACTCTTCCTGGATGATACCCTTGATATCCTCCCACAACTCATCTGGCCTTCGTTCATTGGTGTTCAAAGTGTAGCTGTATTAATCCGGGATGGAATGTTGGTGGTCCACATACATTCTCCCGCTATGGTGCCCATCTTTGTCTGTAGCAGTGCCTCTTAAGCTCTAGCGTGCCTCAGAGTTCCCCAGAGGGCTTTCTAAACCACCTGCAAAGCTCATGACTCAGCAGGGCAGAGGTGAGGCTGGTAATTTGTGTTGTGAATGAGTGTCAAGGTGATGCTGAAGATTCATGGACCATCGTTGATACCACTGGTTCATGGTGACTTCAACTAACCCAATCCATAGTGTTGATGTTGTTAAGTGTATCTATCCTCACTTTATGGGCACTTGGACCCAAGAAGATAAAAGGAGTGATGACAGTGACACAGTGAACTGGAATTAGAACTCAACTTTTTTTTTTTCAATCATCATATGGGTTATTTTTTAAATTATAATATTATTTGCCCTGGGTTAGATGCAGACAACAGTGCAAATGAATTCTAAAATTTGATCTGATCTGTATTTTCCAAAGCATCAATTTCCATTGTGATCTTTCAACCTCCTTACTATAATATTATACATAATATTATTGTATAATTATTTTATTGTTGTTAGATTCTGCCAAATCGACTATTACTCATAGTGACCCAACACCACAACTCACTTCTCCTTGAGTCTTCTTTAGTTAGAACCCATTTCTAGCAGGCCTCAGGACCCATGTCTCTGACCACTGTGCTATCCCCTGACAGTCTTTGGAGTGTAATGTTGGTAGACTGAAGCATTTGGATGTGAGGCTATTGGGAACCTTAGTAAATTACCGAACAGGACAGCCATAGAGGGAGCAGTTGACTGACTACATGCAGAGCCTAAGAAATAGGGGGCCCACTTGAGGACCTGGCTGGCCTTGAAAGAGGACCACGCTCAGTCGTTACTCATAGTTCTCGGTTAGGGCCCAGTAACTGGTTGCTCAGAGGTGCTGGGGTTATTCTTACCCCACAGCTCTGGGGATGGGGCAACTTCCTTCACACCCTGAGGAAGTCCCCACTTGTCCCGGAACTACCCTCTTACCAAAGTCTTGTAACCCCGTGGTTTCTAAGGACTAAGGGCCCCTGGCTGGAGGGACCCAGGCACCGATCATGGGAACGCTGGCTACACTTCCTCTTGCAGAACCAAAGAGCCTGCCAGGGCTGCTTCCCATTATAGTTCAGTTCCTGGCATCACAAGAGAGGGAAATCCCCTAGGGGTGGGGCAGCTGGTTGCTGAAGACCTCTAGTGGTGGTGCAAGGATGGAATCTCAATCCCAATTGGGTCCCCTGGGGCTTGGGCCAATCTAGCAGGAGTGACGAAGTAGAGGAATTATCTCCAGCTGTCCCCTACATGGAAGTCTTTCCCACTGGGGCCCTGCAACTTACTACTTCCTCCTGGCTCCAAGTGGAGAGTCCTAGCCCTTCTCGGCAAATGCACATGGCTTATGGTCTCTAGATCCACTGTCATCCAGTCTCCAAACATTCAGGGAACATTGCAGCAGGCACTAGGGGCAGATCCAGCACAGTTCCCTGCCCGTGGAAGGCTCACAGCCTGGTAGGGAAGACTTGCTCTCAAGTAAGCACAGCACAGGGTTCTCAATGGGGAACTAAAGAGTGAGAAACTAGCTCTACCAGGCAACTTGAGAAATGACCTGTGAATGAGACTTTGAAGGATGTTGTTGTTGTTGTTATGTGCCATCGAGTCGCCTGCGACTCATAGCGACCCTATGTACAACAGCCCTAAACTCCGCTCTGTCCTGTGCCAATCGCACTGTCCCTGACACTCCCATCCCAATTATCCCAGTCACTGAATCAATCCACCTCATAGAGGGCCTTCCTCTCCTGCGCCGTCCCTCCACCCTCCCAAGCATGATGTCCCTCTCCAAGGACCGGTCTCTCCTCACAACATGTCCAAAGTAAGTTAGACGGAGCCTCAGAATCCTTGCCTCCAAGGAGCCACCCGGTTTAACCCTCTCCAGGACAAATCTATTTGTTTTCCTAGCAGTCCATGGAATTCTCAATACTCTTCTCCAGCACCACAGCTCAAAGGCATCAGTTCTCCTTCTATCCTCCTTGGTCATTGTCCAACTCTCTGATGTATAAGCAGGTCATGTCTGAGCATGAGGAAAGGAAGGTGGATATAAAGCATCATGGAATACTTTAACACTAGAGACCAAATAGGACTTCTTGTCAGGTGCCATCTGGTCAAGTACAACTCACAGCAACCCTATGAAAACTACATCTGTCTTGTACTAACCTCATCATCTCTTATATGTTCGAGCCTATTGTTTTGTTGTGTTTTTTATTTTATTTTATTAGTTTAGTGAACATTTACAGAGATTTTGGGTTTTCATTCATTCATTGTTGCACTGTTTTCTTCGAGCCTATTGTTACAGTCACTGGTCCACCTTAAAGTCTCTTAAAATTCCTGCCACTCTTGTGATGGTACCTATTTCTTTCTTATTGTTGAAGGTCTTCGTCTCTTCCTCTGACTCTCCACCGTTACCAGCATGATCTTTCCTGACAACATGCCCAAAGTAAATGAGATGACATTTCACACCCCTGCCTCCCAAGATCACACTGGTGGTGCTTCCTCCAAGATAGACTTGGGGGTTTGGCAGTCCATGGGGTATGCTACACTTTCCTCCAACACCCTAACTCAAAGACATCAATTCCCCTCATGTTATCTTTATTCATTGTTCAACTTTCAGATGCACAGGAAGCAATTTAAAAAAATCCCATGGCTTAGATCAGGCACACCTTAGTCTTTAAACTGATATAATTGCTCTTTGGCCCTTTGGAGAGATCCTTAACAGTCACTTTCCCAATGAAACACTTTTTTTTAAATTGCAAATAGTATTAGAGTAGTGATTAATCCCTTCAACCTTAACTCAGGCTGGTTTTTTTTTTATCAACTCTGCCATCTGCTAGTTTTGTGGTGTTGAGTAAACTCCCAAATGGTTTTAGGGTCTTAGATTATTCATCTATAAAGTGGAGACAGTGGTGTCATCACTCGAGACCGACCATATGGTTGTGAGACTTGAACAAGATAATGGAAAAGTGCACACAGTAAGTGCTCTATAAATGTGACCATTTTTATTCTTGCTAGAGAAACATGGTATGTGTGAGGAACAAGGCGAGTGAGGAGGGCTTTCAGGAAAGGCAGCTGGGGAAGTGGACAAATTGAGAATGTCCCTGAAGGCCAGGCTGCGGCGTCTGTGCCTCCCGTTGGGCAGGGTGACGCCACGAAGAGTGACTACTGTGTTGCATTTTCCAGAAGTGAGTCTACTAGAGGAAAGGATCAGCTGAAGAGCATAATAGATCTAGGAAGTAGAGGGGTGGGGCGGGACGTTGGGACAATGACCACGTGAGAGGTGCCATGACCTGACACAGAGGACACAAGAGTCATGAAGAGAAAGGGGTGTGTTAGAAAAGGACTGGAAGGGAAGCAGGTTTAGGGGAACCTCAGCTTGGAAACAGACATGTCTGGGAGCAGGTGCAGCCAGAGTGCTCCTTGAAGGCAAAGATGACAAGGCTTCATCCATCAGCCTTTGAACATGTAGCTAGATGAGGCTACTCCTGGGAGAGGGACGTCATGCTTAGAGAGATGGAGGGTCAGTGAAGGCAAGGAGGACCCCCAAGGAGAGGGATTGACACAGTGACATCAGCAACAGGCTCGAGTGTGTCAGAGATGATGAGGATGGCAAAGGAGAGGGCAGGGGTCAGGTCGGCCGTGTATGAGGTCGCTATGTGTCATACTCCACGACGTCTAACAACAACAGTTCAGAAACAGCAGCTTTGCATTCTTGACTTAGATTCTCTCTTTCCCCCTTTTCTGTCCATGAGTCTTTCATTCATTCCATTGCTCTTTTATGAAGCACTTGGACTCTGACCTCATGGACTTTCTGGTCTAGGGATTTTTGCATTATTATTAAACAGCATTTCTGAGATGTTGTTGTTTTAATTTTTTTAAAATTTATTATTTTTTGTTTGTACCATCAAATCTGATCTGTTTGGTACAGAAGGAGATTGCCCCTCCCTTTCCAGCAGAGCATCTGGTGGATTTGAACCATGTCCCTCTGGGATTGCAGGGCAGTTTCTTGCCACTAGGCCACCAGAGCTCCTTTGTTGTTGTTGTTGATTGCCATCGAGTCGAGCACGATTCATAGTGGCCATGTGAACAAAAGACCTGAAGTCTTTCTATAACTATCGTCGTTTCTCAAAGATAGAGTTTCCAGAGGCATGTGGTTTAGGAAGCTGATGCCATTATTCAACAGCAAAAAAAAAATCAAGCTAAATGATGATGACTTGTGACAAGCGTATTGGTGGGTCCCCCCACTTCTGACTTATGCTTCACCTTTAGGTGTTTCCGGGGGGATAATGGAAGCTCTGATGGCTTTCTTAGTGGCGAGGAGTTGTGTTGTCAACTCAAAAGCAGACAGTTTGAATCCACCAGCTTCTTCTGTATGGCAGAAAGATGAGCAATCATCTCATGCAATTTACAGCCTCTGAAAACTCACCGGAGGGTCAGCGATGAGTCGGTTCTGACTCCGTGTTAATGACTGAACTGGGGCTTAAAGGAAGGCCAGCCCGTCTTGCCCATTTCCTTTGGGGGGGAGCTCAGGGACAGGCCCTCCAATCTTTGGTGATTCAGACCATACAAGTGCTAACAGCTGCCTCCCTGCCCTTCTCCACCCACCTCCCCCAGGTCCTCGCAAGCATCGCCTTCTAGAACTCTGCATGCATAACTGCTCCCTCAGCCCTTGGGCAGCCCTTCAGCGATGTGCAGAAAAGGATGTAGCCTGTAGGAACTTCTCATTTCTGTTTAAACACAACCTATTTTTTTTTCAAATGTTGTTTAAGGTTATGATGTAGGCAAAAGGGTGTCTGTGGTGTGGAGAGAAGATCTGCAAATGAATACAAACACATAGCCTGACAGAGAGGAAAAAATGGACAAATTATTAATATCATTGAGAGAAAATAAATTACAAGTGAGTCTGAAACCTGGAACAAGATGTTCAGCCTTACTCATACGAAGAGAAATGCAAATAATACCACACTGAGAAACCATTTTCAACTACTGGACTGGCAAAGTTCAGAAAGTTGGGTATTTACCACGTGGGTGCAGGTGTGAAGAAGCAAACACTGGCACACATGGTGGGTGGGAGGCTAAGTTGGTCCAAGTTCTCCCCAGTGATATCTACTAAACACTTTAAATGCACATACCCTTTGATGCAGTGATTCCACCGCCAGAAATTCCTCCTACATTTATACTCAAATAAGTGGAAATGATGGATGTGCAAGAGAAAACATTGTGGCTTTGTCTGTAATAACAAGAGCTTAGAAAAAAACCCCAAAAGACCATTGAGAAGGACTCCTTAAATAAAATGTAGGCTCCTGCAGATAATAGGATTTTATGCAGCCACAAGTAAGAGAAAGGTAACTATATATCGATTGGAAATTGTCTTCAAAGTCAAGTAGAAGGAAAGAAGGAGGAACAGAGGAGTTCAGAACAACACACTTTGTATCTCATTGCTGTCAATTCAGAACTGACTCATACATGATCCTACACTGGATTTCCAAGAGAATAAATAGTGTCTGAGGAGATTGACCACTTTCCCCCCTCAAAACAGCTGGTAGATTTGAAACACAGAGAAATGTGGCTGCCAGAGCTCCTCCTTAGATGTGCTGCCTGTTGGTTTAAAGAACAGGAAGGTGTTTTCTCCCACTCCTGAAATGTTTGCTTTTTGCCTGAGTGAGAGGGGACTTTACTTTCCCACTTAGAAGTCACTGAGGTCTCCCCCTGTCTGGCTGTGCTGCTATTTAATACTGAAGTGGGGCCACGGGACTAGGATCGCTCCTTGGAAATACTTGTCTCATGTAAACCAGCCTTAATGTTTTCTGATATCTTGGTCATAGGAGACCCTGCGCACAGTGTATATCAGAGTAAATAGTGTGAGGAGACAAAATAATGAGAACAATTTTGCCAAAGATAATGAAATATGGCCTAATGTCTACATTTGATCATTGCTTTGAGTGCATCTTAGAAAACGGAATGTAACAAAACCCCAGGATATTTTTGGAAACGTTATGCTCTCTAGCAACTTCGTGAATTTTTATACAAGCATGTTTTATGAGTTACAGAAAATGTTATAAAAATAAACCAAAAAAGAAGAGGGAGGTGTCTTTGTTTACATGCATGGACTAGTTCTTGTAGGATGTGCAAAATAGAATTATTGCCTCTGGGCAGTAGAAAAAAGAGAGAAGGAAACTTTCTTTTTTGTAATCTATCTCAAATTTCATGCTATAAATTGTTATTGTTGTATAACACCGCGTTGGAACCAACCCAGAGCTGACTCTTCAGTGGGTTTTCAGAGGCATTAAATCACAGGGGAGGAAATGGCTCTCCTGCAAAGCAGGTGGTGGACTTGAACCACGCACATTAACACTGGCAGCTCAATTCTTAACCTTTGAGCCACCAGGGCTCTTGTTAATTGCCAATCCATTGACCTTCCAAGCCTTGATGAGCCAATGCCTACTGCTTAATCCTACATCATACCCAGGATTAGTTAGGGATAGAACTGTTGTAATCCACAGGGTTCTCATTGGCCTATTTTCTGTAGTCAATTACCAGGCCTTTCTTCCTAGTCTGTTCTAGTCTTGAAGTTCCATTGAAATCTATCCAGCATCACAGTAACTTTCAAGACTTTACTGACACATGGGTGTTGGTGGCTCATAAAGTGTGTTGCCTGGGAATAAAAAATCTACAAGGAAGGCGAGACATTTACTATCAAATCACCACTGACTTCTGCATGTTAATGACAGCAAAGCAATTGTTTAAAAACATACGTTTATCTGTCTGTGGACACTATCTGATTGTATATCTATCTGATCTCTCCCTACTCCTAACCCCTAAACAACACACACACACACACACACACACACACACACACATTCAGAAAGAGAGAGAGAGAAGTGGGAGAGAGAGTCTATGAAGGGAAATGGATTGAACTCATTTTACACTCCCTGGAACAGAGTTAAAAAAAATTAAACACAGGTAAACATCTTTATCTGATGTTAGCAAAGAGAATGTTCATTCCAAATCAACTTCTGAGTCTGGTTTGGATTTCTGGCAGTTCCCTGCTGTGTATCCTGCTCCAACTGTTTCTAAATTAACTTCAGCAAGATTTGACTTGCGTGATATTAATGATACTGTTCAATAATTCTTACATCTGTAGGATAAGCCTACACACAAGTGTGGATCTCCTCCAGTCTGTGGATTGGGTAGCTAACTTGTAGATTTCTTGGCATAGCATCAGTGAGCATCCCCAGGGCTGCATCCATTTGTGGAAACATTTCCATTGGTCTTCTGTCAGTTCCTGGAGCCTCATTGTTTGCCTGTGCCTTCAATACAACTTGGACTTCTTACTTCAGTACCATGTGTTATGGGTCCTAGTCTACCTCCTGAAATGATTCAGCGTGAACCAATTTTGAAAAAAGGAATATGTGCTATTCAGCAACTATGTCTTGGGCCCGCTGTATGTTAGCACATGCTCATTGTCTCAGTTTTGTTAAAAGTATGCCTTCTCATTCAAACCATAGCAAGGTTCTGAAAGAGAAGGGATCCAGTCAGGGACATAAAGCATAACAAAACAATTGAGACTCCTATTCTGTTGGAAGTTAAGCCCCATCTTCTGCGTGTTTCCAGATATGGGACTGGCTGGGGCGTGGCCAGGGTTAGGTCATCGTCTGTCAATCGTCTGGCTCTGCTAAGCCCTTTTGCCCCACACCACGCAATCCCACCCAGGAGGAAGTCCAGAAACTGCTTCCTCTTTTCTTGGCCTCCGGAGACTCTTGGGGAACAGAGGAAGGTTGTGAAACTGAATGGTCCCCCACCCCACCCCCAGGGGGACTTGTCAGCTGGAGGTGGCCACGCAGCTGCGGACAGAAAAACAACTTCATGGGCATCCCCTTCCCCAGCCCCATCCCATCCTCGCCTGTGTAAGAGGTCCACTCTCTCTAGGAGTGTACCAGGAGGAGGTAAGCTTCATAGATGCCCATAGGCCATTCTTTCCTTCACTAAGTCTTCATCATTCTCCAGCCTCTTCCTTCTCCTTGCCTGGGGACCTCACTTACTGGCTACACAGAGCAGTTCATAGTTCCTCAAATAGGCCTGGCCATTTCCCTTTCAGAGTCTTTGTCAAGGTCTTCTGCCTGGAATTCCCTCTACCCTGTTCTTCATCTTGTGGCCTCTAAGCCTCAAGTCCAATATCATCTTCAAGAAGTCCTCCAGCATGTATGCCAGGCTGGACCCCACATCCTTCTGCTTGGCCCTGAGGTATCATGGACAGTCTCTCTCTACACCACCCCACAACCCCCCCGCCAGACCCCCCCACCCCCCCCCCACCACAGCATTTTCCACTCTGGATCAACATCATTGCTATACATGTTTGACTTCCTGATGGGATTAGAAGTTGCTCGAAGGGCCGAAGGGTTGAGACGTCAGTATTGTTGTGCTCTTAGCCTGGGGCAGAAGAGCACGTGTGGTGACTTGCTGAGGCGGCTGCTGTGTCCCGTGGAGACTATGGGGACAGCTGAATGAGATGTTGCCTCACCCGTGGTCATCCCCATGACCTCTCACAGGTATGAGCTCAGTCTGGAGGCTGCCAAGTTAATCTATCTCATTGCAAGTTTCCCCTGACCCTCTATAGAAATCAAAGAATAAAAACTGTCAACCTAAATATAAGAACATAAAAAGATAGGTTTAAAGAAAAGTTATGAGTAATGCTTCAGGACCAAGTTTTCAGCCCTATATTCTTATATGTGACACCAAAGCACAAGCAATAAGAGATAGAAGAGGTTGTTGTGGTGTGCGTGCCCTTGAGATGACTCCAACTAATAACGGCCCTGTGAACAAGGCCTGGCCCTCTCCTGCGTCACCATCTCTAACACACTTGACCCCATTGCTTCAGTCACTGTGTCACCCCATCCTGTTGAGGGTCTTCCTCTCTTGCACTGACCCTCCTCCACCTCTCCAAGCATGATGTCCTTCTCCAAGGACTGGTGTCTCCTAACAACACGCCCAAAGTACATGAGACAGAGTGTCACCATCCTTGGCTCCAGGGAACACCCTGGTGTCACTTTCTCCAGGCCAGAACTGTTTGTTCTCTTTGTAGCTGATGCCATATCCAGTAGCTTTCAGCAGCACCACAGCTCCAAGGCATCAATTCTCCTGTCATCTTCATCATTGTACAGCTTTCAGATGCATGGCCGGCAATTGTGAAGACCATGACTGGGATCAGCTGTGTCTCTTCACAGAAACAGGCCGCCACCATGTTTTTCTCTCACAGAGCAATTGGGACATTGGAACCACCAGTCTTTTATAAAGAGCTCTTAACCACTGCCTCACGAGGGTTTCAAAAGCGAGGAGAGAACCTACAGAATGGACAAAACAATTTGAAAACAATTCATCTGATAAGGACTTAATATCCAGAATATATAGAAAACTCGGATGGCTTGGTGGTAAGGAGCTGTGCTGCTAATCCAAAGGCAGGTGGTTCGAATCCACCAGCGGCTTAATAAGAACAAGATGGGCAATCTTCTCCTCAGTGATTTATAGCCTCTGAAAACCTACTAGAGGGTCAGCTATGAGTCAGATCTGACTCGATGTACATAATAACAAAGTCAATGACAAAACTCCCCAAACAACCTAATTAAGAAAAAATAAATACAAAGGACTTAACTAGGACATTTGATATCCAGAATATATTAAGAACGTCTACAATTGAATGACAAAGGCAGATAAACTATTTTTTTTCTTTAAATGACCAAAGGACATTTCACCAAAGTTGTTGTTGTTTTTAGGTGCCATTGTGTCAATTATGACTCGTAGAGACTTCATGAATAGCAGATCTGAACTGGCTAACAGACACATGTGTGGAGCCTTAACATAATTAGCCACTAGAAAAATGCAAAGCAAAACCACAAAGAGATGTCACTTCATACCTATTAGGATGGCTATTAGGAGAAAAACAAAATGATAAGTCTTGGCAGGAATGTAGAGACATTGAGACTCTCTCTCATTGCTTGTGGGATTGTAAAATTATACAATAGTATGGAAAACTGATTGACAGTTTCTCAAAAGTTTAAAGAGAGCATTACCGTGGAGTCAGGCAATTCCACTTCTATATAGATACCCTAAAGACTTGAAAGCAGGGACTCAGGCAGCCCTTGCACACGAATGTTCATTGCAGCATTATTCACAATAGCCCAAATATGGGAACAACTCAAGTGCCCATCAACAGATGGACAGATCAACAAAATATGGAATGTCTGTACAATGAAATGTTATTCCACATAAAGAGAAATAAAGTTCTCATCCATGCTCTGCCATGGATAAACCTTGAAAGTGTCATATTGCCCAAAGTAAATCAGACACAAAAAGACAAATATTGTGTGATCCCACTGTATGAAATATCTAGACCAGGCAAAGGTACAGATACTGAAGTTTATTAACAGTTACAGAGAGTAATGGGTGGGAGAGGAGAAGGAGGAGTTACTACTCAAAGGGAATTGGATTTCTGTTATATGTGAGGAAGCGAATGACGCTGATAGATGGTTCTGCAACAGGGCAAACATAGTTAATGTCATTGAATTGTTTACATAAAAATGACTGAGGAGATAAATGTTTTCTACATATATTTACTGTGCAAACACTGCAGAATGGAGACTTGAATCTCATTGCTACCACTCACTGCTTCTTCATAAGCCTTGAGCTTCAGTGTCTTGATTTGCCAATGGGCATTTACCTGCATGGAACTTGAAAAAAAGGGGGTCAGACAGTCAACATGTACAATGCATGTGATAATACTTGGAAAAGTAGAAGGTTGGTGAAGGAGAGGAAGACTCTGAATAAGATGGGTTGACCCATCGACTGTAAAAACGGGTTTAGGCATGGAAGAGATTGTGAGGATGGCACAGGATCGAGTAAGGTTCCAGGCTGTCATACATGGGTTCACCGGATTTTGGAGTTGACTTCATAGCACCTACCAACAAGAGTATAATAACTGATGATGACAAGTTTTCTGGATAAAAATAAGGCAGGGTGGGATGGATGAATAGTCAAAGAAGATTGGAAGATAAAGGAGTCCTTTGAAAAGGGGAGTCAGACATGCTAGGGCTTTTGTGAGTTACTCAAGGACTAGTCTTCTTGATTTTCTTTTGCCCCCTTTGGACAATGAGAGCAGCAGTGGCCTGTGCTGGGAAGGGTATGACTGTGAAATGGACACTAGCTACTTTGTGAATGCAATGAGGAAATACCAGAGCCCTAAAACAATAATTATGGCTCTCCACTGTCCTGTTTTGAATGCAGAACAACCAACAGTTGTCACCAGGAATTTAAAATAAGAAATGCAAATGTCCATGGAAATAGGAAAATACCTTTTTGAAAAAGCTGGCATCTGACCCACTGTGAAGTGTAGCCTGCATTGTTTCCTCTCTCCTTCCCTCACTCGTATCTCTGTTTATACTTGTCAGTTTCAAGGGCACAGTTACCACGTTTTGTGTGGTAGTTATGAGCACAGCTTCTGAAGGCACACCCACAGCACACAGGGCTGTTTCCATGTTCACCTCTGACATTCACTGGTTATATGCCCTTGGACAACTGTCTTATGTCATCATTCTTAAAATTGTCTCTATTTCACAGAGAATAAGTAAAATAAAGGGAATTCTGGTGGCCTAGTGGTAAGGAGTTATGCTGTCACACCAAATTCACACGGTTCAAATCCTCCAGGTGCTCTATGGAAGAAAGATGGACAATCTCCTCCCATGAGATTTCCAGCCTCTGAAAACTTGCTGGAGAGTCAGCTAGGAGTTGGTTCCAACTCTATGGTATACAACAACAACAAATAAGATAAAGGGAGCTCTTTAAATACATATTTATATATGTTGTGTGTGTATATATATATTCTTCTAAGCATTTTATAGTTTCAGTATATACATTTAAGTCCATTTTAGTAAATTTGTGCAGAGTAAGAAAAGGTCCCAAACTTCACTCTTCTGTGTGTGGATATCCTGTTGTGCCAAATGATTGGCAGTTTGAACCCATCAGTGGTTCTGTGGGAGAAAGATGTGGCATCTATGTACATAAAACTACAGCCTTGAGCATCCAATGGGCAGTTCTACCCTGCTGTGTAGAGTTATGATGAATCAGAATCAGCTCAAGGACAGACAATAATGTTCCATTTTTGCAGCACCATTTGTTGAAGACTACACTTTCCCTTACTCATTTGCTTTGGCATCCTTGTTGAAAATCATTCACCTAGAATACATGGGTTTATTTCTGCATTCTCAGTTTCATGCTATTGATCTATATGTCTAACCTTATGCTGGTGCCAAACAGTATTAGTTACTGGGGCTTTGTAGTATGTTTTGAAATAGGAAACTGTGAGTCTTCCAATGTTGTCCTTCTCAAGATTGCCATTAGCTTTATGGATCCCCTTCATTTCCATATGAATGTATGACCAACTTGTCCATTTCAGCACACACAAAAGGAAAAGCATTTGGGATTTTGACAGGGATTGTGCTGAATCTGTAAATCTGCTTGAGGAGTGTTGCTATCTTAACAATATGAAGTATTTTGAGTCATGGATGTAACAGGTCTTTCCATTTATTTAGATCTCCTTTAGTTTCTTTCAACAAGGGTGTGTAGTTTCAATGTACAAAATTTGAACTTATTTTGTCAATTTTATTCACATGTATGTCATTTTTTTTTTGTGGGAAGGCTCAGTGCCTTGCCATTTAAATATTTCTAACAGGCTGCTTGAAGGTCCGCACAGCATGGCAGCCGGCTTCTCCTAGGCAGAGTGACCCAAAAGAGAGCAAGGCAAGAGCTACAATGACTTAAGTCTCAGAATTCCAAGAGGCCATCTGGTGGCTTAGTAGTAAGGAGCTGTGCTGCCAAGCCAAAGGCAGACAGTTTGAATCCAGCATGGAACTCACCAGTTTTACCCTCCATGGGAGAAAGAAAGACGATCACCTCCCATGTGATTTACAGCCCCTGAAAATCCATGGGAGGGTCAGCTATGAATCAGCTCCTACTTAACTGAAAACAACAACAGGAGCAGCAGCAGCAGTATCTACATTGTCATGAAGACCAGTTAATGCACTGGTTTCACTCCTTCATTTTTTTGCCTTGCTGACTTCATCTTCTGGTCTCTGCTTAACTGTGGTTACCTCTGAGCTAAGTTTCCCCCAGTTTAAAAATAAGACTCATTATTGTCATTAGTTCCAGTTTGTAGGCTATGGACAGAGACCGGCCCCAGAGTGTTTCCAAGGCTGTAACTTTATGGAAGCGAACGGTCACACCTTCTCGAGTGGCTGGTGGGTTCACACTAAGCCTTCCAGTTAGTAACCAACCACTTAAGCACTCAACTCTCCTTACAACACTTCCTGCCATCCTCAACTCAACAACAACCTGCTGCCCTGGCGTCAGAACCAACTCGTAGTGACTCACTGGAGGCAGTGAGTTCTCAGAGGCTATAAGTCACATGGAGGAGACTGCCCATCTTTCTCTCCCACAGCAGCTGGTGTATTCAAACCACTCACCTTTGAGCTGGCAGTGCAACTCCTTCCTCACTAGGCCACCCAAGCTCTGTGCTACCATCCTAACCACCTTCACATTCCTGTAACTATTAGTTTAATGCTTCCCAACAAGGGAAAAATTTCATGAGGTCAGAGAGTATTGCTGCTCCATTCACTGTGATATCCTTTATACTCCACTGAAGACTCATCACCCTTTAAACAAATTAAAAAAAAAAAACCCAAAACAAACCAACAAAAAAAGGTCAATCAAAAGTCACTGTCTTCTAATCACTTTTGACTTACATTGACTCTCCAATTTTTTTTTAAGCTATAAATTGCCCATCTTTCTTCTGAGGAGCAACTGGTGGATTCCAATTCTTGCTTTTATGTTTTGTAGCTCAATGGACTGCCAAGAGAACAAATAGGGTCTATTGTGGAGAAGATCAAATCAGATTGTTCCTTGGAAGCAAGGATTTTGAAACTCTGTCTCATAAACTTTGGGCACGTGGCCAGCAGGGGGACCAGTTCTTGCAGAAGAACATCATGCTTGGAAGGGTAAAGGATCAAAGCAGAAGACGACGACCCTGGACAAGATGAACTGACACAGTGACTGTGGCAGTAAGTTCAGGTGTGCCTGAGATGGTGAGGTTGGCTTAGGATCAGGCAAAGCTCGGAGCCACTGTTCGTAGGGTTCCTATGGGTCATAGTCAACTTGACTACACATGACGACAACAACAACAGTGTTACACACTGTGCCACTCTTTAGGTGCTCGATAAACGTTTGTCAGCTGAGAAAATCAGAGCAAGTAAATGGCTTGCTCAGGGCCACATATCATGGGTGTAAAAGCACTAACCTGCCTGGTTCCTCTTGGTCCAGGATTGACTGACTCACTGCTGCAGGCAGGGCCCACTCATTTCACCAGGCTGAAGTCCCACCCTCAGCAAAAGTAAAGCCTTCATTCAGAGTACCCTTTAACATACACTCAAAAGGCTCCTCTCCTCAAAGGACAATGGCTTCCTGTTAAAGGCATACTCTCTTCCTTTCACTTTTGAAACAAGACAGAATGGATCTGAGGAGACTTCTAAATTATACTTGAATTAGTGTATAAGCAGCAATTTGTAGTCTTAACTGTATAAATCCAGGCCATACTCATGAAATTATTTATATGCAGTATGCTACCCAGATCCTGGGTGGGATAACTCTCAAGCGAACTAGAACACTTTCTCCCAACAGAACTGACTTCCAGTTGCCCACAATGGTAATTACTAATTATTATTAGTTGTTATCAACTTGATTCCAATTCATTGTGACTTGTTCAATTTAACTTTCTTAACGGTTTCTTTCTTTTCCTCATCTCATATGCCCACTATCTCCACTAGGGTTACCTGTGTCTCATAAATACATAATTTTCATTGAAATCTTTATTTAGGATTTCCTTTTGGAGAAGTCAAATTAAGACTCATAGATGATACCAAAGGCTGATGATGATGATAGAGAGCTGGTTGAGGAGAACTGAGTGCAGCTATTGGACAAGTATCTATCATTCTAGACAAAATCAAGTCTTTACAAAATCCTCACAACATTAGGGGATATATGTAAGGCTGTCTAGTGTGGTATTGTTTACTTTAGTGAGAAATTGGGTGCAATGTAGATGCCTTTGACTACAGAAAGGGATAATAACATATGGAGGATGGGAACAATGACTCCCAGTAGTTACAAAATACTGAACCACACATACCCTCAGAACCATGACTAGATAGTAAGTCTAGTGATAAAATGGACTAAAGTGTGAAATTAATGATATACCACGTAGGTAGATTAAACATACACTAACCACTATCTTTCTTTAAAATTACACACACACACACACACACACACACACACACACACAAGAACAGTCATTGTCTTTCTTTTTTATTGCTGTAAGCCAGTAGGTGGCCCTTGGCAATGCCTGGAGATACTCTTGGTTCTCACACTTGGGGAGCATGTGCCTCTAGCATGAGGTTGTTGGTTGCCTGTTTCTGCCTGTTGTTGTTGTTGTTGACAGCCGCCTTATGCGCATAACAGAAGCCAGTGTTGCCTGAGCCTGCAGCATCCTTATCATTTAAGTCATTGTTTCAGCTATTTTGTCAACCTACCTCACCCAGGTTGTTTTTTTAATTCACCCTCAACAGAAGTAGTGACTGTAACAATAACACCAGAGATGTGGGGATGGCCAGGATAGAGCAAGGCTCAGCTCTGTTGTTCACAGGGTCACTAAGACTCATGGTTGATTTGATGGTACCTCACAACAACACGACAACTATTTTACCAACAACTCTGTCTTTTTCATAACGACTGCTCTTTCTTAATCAAGAATAAAAACAAAAACCCAAGTCTCTCCTTGCTCACTCCTAAGGGGCGTTCTGGTTTGCATCCCAAAGCAGATGTGTTCTTACAGCTCATGATATGACCAATAGCCTTCATCATTCCCACAATTGCAATGCATCTTTTTTTTTTAATTTTTATTATTTCTATCTACCATGGACTGCTAGGAGAACAAACAAGTTCATCCTGGAGAGGGTAAAATTAGGCTGGTCCTTGGAAGCAAGGATTCTGGAGCTTCATCTGACAAACTTTGGACATTTTACAGGGAGAGACCTGTCCTTGGAGAGGGACACCATGTTTGGGAGGGTGGGAGGACAGCGCAAGAGAGGAAGACCCTCAGTGAGATGGACTGATTCAGTGACGGAGCAATGGGGGTAGGTGTGTCAGAGACAATAAGGTTGGCACAGGATAGAGAAGGGTTTAGGGCTCTTGTTCTATGGTTGCTATGAGTTGCAAGCGACTTGACCGCACATAACAACAAACAACTTCCTCTCTTTGTGTTCAGCTTTAGAATGCCTGTGAGGCAATTGGAAGGTCCTCACGGGTTTAGGTTAGGTACACCTTACTCATCAAAGTGACAGCTTTGCTTTCTAACATTTTTAAAAGGCCTTTTGCAGCAGGTTTGCGCAATGCAATACTTGGTGTGATTTCTTGACTGCTGCCCTTATCTATGTTGATTGTTGATGCAAAGAATCACGTGGCCTGTCAGTTTAGCGGGTAGAGGTCAGACATGTTGCTAAAAACCCTGCAGGGATACCTATTTGTTCTATCACACAGCACAGCGCCCCACACAATATTCCTGAATGAATGGATAAGAGAGAACAGGGGCCAGAAATGGCTTGTAGCAGTGCAATAGGAAGGTGCGATCCGTTTTAAAGATATGCCCGGCAGAATTCAGGGTGGCAACCGTTTTATTTGCTAGAGTGAATGTACTGGGCTCTTCTTCAGCTCTGAGCCAGGTCCCATTCGCTTCCTAGCACCTCCAGCCGTCCCCCAACCACTTTGCGCCCCTCATTTTGGGAAGTGAGCTGCTGAGAAACCGACAGGAACCAGCTAGGCCAATTCTTGAAACCGCAGAACTTTGCATGGAGTTTGAATAGCCCCGGGGGTGGGAGGGGAAGCCGCCAACCACAAAGCACAGAGCGGACCTGAAGGTCTGAGATGCGGCCTAAGGAAGGTTGGTTGAGATGACCAACAGGTGACAGAGACATCCGGATCCCTAAGGAAGGAGTTAGAAGCCTGGGAAGGTGGGGTAAGATTGGAAACCTGTAGGATGAGAGGAGATGGAGAAACTAGGTTAGGATCTTGACAAAACTGAAAACTCAAACTCGTTGCTGGGGAACGGGAACCCACTCACTCAATGTTGACCCTCCAGCGGGTTTTCAGAGTCTGTGGATGGTACCGGAGGAGACCGGATCCGAACCGCCAGAGAGGTCCCACTTTTAGGTTAGCAAAGCTCCCGCGGACTTGCAATCAGTGGACGTTGTAGCAAAGCACGGTGGAGTCGGCAACGACTCACAGCTGACTCTCCAGGCGTTTTGCAGAGGTTCCTCCCGCAGAGCAACTGGTGGATTCGAACCACGTGGCTTTGGGTTGGTAGAGCAACTCCTTACCACTCAGCCACCATAGTTTAAGACTCTGGAGAAGGAGGTGGGATTGAGTTAGCTATTTTAGGGAGTAGGTGAGCAAGGCAGGATTGGAGTGCGGGGCTTGGGGAGGAGGCAGAAGCCTGGTAGGCGAGAAGAGGTGGAGTTCGTGACGTTGGGACCTAGTCTTTGAAAAGAGAGGTTCGGATTGTCTCTTTAGAGTTAGAATCCTTGGAGGGGGCACCTTGGAATCTGTGAGAAAGGGTTTAAAGTTCTGAGGAATGGGTTAAAAATCCTTCTGGAGTGAGGCTGGGAATCTCTGTATTCGGGTCCCCGGAATTAGGCCCATACATCTAGAGAGAAGGGTTGGAATTCTTTGAAGAGTTAAAAAATCTTTGGGAGCAGAATTAGAACAGCCAATGGGTCAGATTAAAAATCCTTGGAAAGTGGAATTAAAAGTCCAGCTGCGGGTGAGGTTAGGATGTGAACCCGTCCTCTGGAAGGAGGGTGGAAAGGCCGAGGGCAGGGTGGGGAATCCCTCTGGGATTGGGTAAGGCTCTTTGGGAGGGGGTTTTAGAATAAATTAGGGAGGAGATTAGGATACTACGAGGAGAGGATGGAGGTCAATTTGGGAGGTGGTTTAGGATTAGAGTGCAGTTTTGAATCTTTGGGGGCGGGTCAGACTCTTTCTGGGGCGAGGTGACGTGATTTGAGGTGAGGGCTGGAAGCCTCGGACGCGCAGAGTTGGAAGTTCGGGGTCCTGGTAGGAGGGGCCAACGTTAGACCCCACCCAGAGCGGGTTAGAATTCACGAGGTGAAGGGAGAATGGTGGAGGATCTGGGTGAGGGGAGGATCGGGCCCTTGGGGCGGGGTTAACGTTTCTGGGGCGGGGTTGAGGTACCCCGATGGCCTGTAGAGGCCACGGTGTCGCGGGTTCCAGCCCTGGCGCCCCGCCCAGGCTTCGAGGCGAATAGGAGAAGGGACCGCGACAGTCCAGCGCCTGGAGGCCAGCTGCACACAAGTCCTCCGAGCATCTTCCCGAAAGTCCCTCCCATTCTCCTCCAGGCTTTGGGTGTCCGGGGACCCCCGGGACTGCAGAGCTGGGGGGGCGCCCGAGTTGCGAGAATCCGGGTTGCCCGCGAGACCAGGAGCGGGCGCCCAGGTGAGTGAGCCCCGCGAACCGTGACGGAGGTGTGGCCCCTGGCCGGGGAGCCCTGGGGTGGAGAGGACGCACAGGGTCTTGAGCTAGAGACCCTGTGAGTGCAGCCAGGGACCGGGGCCCGCGCAGAGCGCGTCCGGGGAGCCGCAGGTGGGGGGTGGGAGGGAAGCCACATGGGCACAGGTGGGTGGCCAGGGGTTGGGGGGGCACTGCCTCCACCCAGCCGGGAGCCTGGGACAGCCCTAGAGGAGGGGACGCGCAGGGCCATGGAGTGACTTGGTGCTCCAGTTGCCACTTCTCTGGCCGGCCAGGTTCCCCTTCTGAAAAAAAACCCAAAACCCAAAAACAAAAAAAAAACAAAAACGAGAAGGAAGGGACAGGGCTCCTCGGAGCAGCTCGGCGGGGAGGGCCCCGATGACTGGAGACGGGGTGACTGATGGTCGCACGGGGGGCTGGCAACTGGTTGGGGTCCCCCGCCCCAGGCCGGCGCGGGAAGGGAGCAACTGTGTGGAGGCGACTTGAGCTGGCCCCCCTCAGGCCGAAAAGCAGCCACTGAGCCGGTCAGAGCTCCCTCCCCTTGCCCGGTTCAGCAGGGACCCCCAACAAACCTCAGTCAAACCCCAAGACCTCCTGGGCAGACCCCAAGGTGCTGCCCCTGTGAGACCTCGAACTGGCCATGTCGTGGGTCTGAATTTCAGTTTTCTCCTCTGCAACACTGGCTGCTTAATTCCTTCTTCAGAGGCTGCAGGAGAAGTGATGCTTGTTTGCGGTTGCTGCCTCTTAAAGAGACAGTTTAGGGTCGTGGGGGAGGGGGCCTTTCTGTGCCTGGGTTTCCTGGGGGGTGATTACAGTAATAATAATCCCGACCTCGACCTCGGAGGGCTGTTTTTGAGGCTTAAATTGAGTTGGGGGGGGGGAATTCTTAAGAGTGTCTGACAGGTCTATGTGCTTAATTGAATTACTGCCATAGCTGTGAAACCACTTGCTGGTGTAAATGGTTACTACACTCAGTTGCTAATGGAAAGGTTAAAAGTTCAAGGGCACCCATTGCGGAAGAAAGACCTGGTGATTGGCTTCTGGGCCGCGCGGGGGAATCCAGGGAAACAGACTCTGTAAACTCTATGCAACACAGTTCTACTCAGACATACCGGAAGTTGTCATGAGTTTAAATCAACTAAAAGGCAATTGGTGGAGTCCCTTGTCCGAGGGAGTTGCATCTCTCATCCAGAGGCGGTGCCTCTCTGGAGGTTCAGCTCCATCAGCACCTCTGAGAGAGAAAGATGGGTTCTCTCCTCCCTTGGAGGTTTAACCTTCAAAACTCTGCGAGGGTCAGCTGTGAGTGGGTGCCAACACCAAGGCAATGTCTGACACAGAGAAAGGCCTCAATGGATATAATTTCTCTCATCCCATGTTGTTGTTGATATATACTGTCAAGTCGCTTGTAACTCATAGCAATCCTATGTTCAACAGCTCTAAATCCTGCTCTATCCTCAGCCAACCTTATTGTCTCTGACACACTTACCCCCATTATTCCAGTCACTGAGTCAATCCATCTCATCAAGGGTCTGTCTTCCTCTCTTGTACTGTTCCTCCACCCTCCGAGCATCTCATCCCATATACTTGATTTATTACGGGGTAGGACAAAAAACAGGAAAGCAAAGAGAATTCTATTAAATGTCCCAGGAACGCCCTATGAAGAACCCACTTTGTTCTGATCGCTTCAGAGTATTTTAAAATAAAATTTTAAAAATTCCTAAAACTAATATAAAATTGAACTCTCATCCATCCCTCCTGAGCCAACTGCTGCCATTAATGAGTCCATCTTCTTAAAAGTTTACATCATCTAGATGTCATGCATCAATAAATAATACATAGAATTTCTTTTATTCAACATAAAGGTTATCTAATTGTAGGTTCTTCAGCAATGTCTCCCCACCCCTTCTCATTATTAAGTTGTCAGGATCTACTCTTGTCAAGAAATAGAGGCCTCATCCATCCCATCTAACTACAAAAAAGTGTCCCAGTGAGTGACCGCCCACACTGTTCTCCCTTCCTCTATTGGTGTACCTTCAGGTTGATCTCGGTTATTCACTTGACAAATAATCCTCTGAGAACACTGTGGGCTATGGGTTTGGACACATATACAGGTATTTCTTGAGGACATTGCCAAGAGATTGATAACTTCTCCAAGGAGACATTTGTCTCCCTTCCCTTTTTGGAGAGAAGAAAGTAGACCTTGAAGAGTCAAGCAGGGAGCTTGAGGCAAAAAGGACAGAAGCATACAGCTCAGCTGACCTCCCAGGTCTCACAAGGCCAGGGACTTTCATCCACCTTGATCACAGTGCTCAAAAACTTAGTAGGTGCTCAAAAACTGGAAGCACACTTAGTAGGTGTTCAAAAACTGGAAGCACAGTCTAAGAGGCCAATTTCAGAGGGTCTTCACTCCTATGAAGGTATCTGCACTCAGAGACATAGTCAGGGGTTGGACTTTAACTCTTCTCAGAGGCATGGACATGTCTATCTTGATAAGCACTGTCTTATAGTTATAGTTGTTGTTGTTGTTGTGTGCCATCTGTTGATCATCAACTCTGAAGTACTTGAGCCCGTTGTTATGGTCAGTCGATCTTGTTGAGGGTCTTCCTCTCCTCTGCTGAACTTTCTTAGTGTAATGTCCTTTTCCAAGGACTGGCCATTTCTAACAAAATGCCTGAACTGTGTGGGATGAAGCTTCACCATCCATGCCTCCAAAGACAGACTATAGAGCATTTTCTCTAAGACAGACCTGTTTGTTCTTCTGGCAGCCCGTGGTATATTCAGTACTCTTCTCCAACACAACTCAGTTACTCACAGTAGGACCCAAAATCGCATCTAATGAACAAATGCACCAAATAAATGTTGAACAACCTTTCCTGTGAACGGCTCATTAGTATATTTCAACTGGTCACACATCATGATTGATTTTAATTAATTGTTTGCATTTAAAACAAAGAGTTGATTTGAATCTAGATTCTTGTCTTCTAAAAAAATGAGACAAGTAAATGCTGGTCCTGGGACTAGAACCAAGGTCTCCTGTGCCTCCCTGCTCTTCTCTCCTGGCAATATTGGTGGAATCAAATAGGAAAACTCCATGACTGGGCCTTGGCTGTCCAGCTTGCATCTTCCTTGTCTGATCCATTCAAACCCCTAAAGTCACCTGAGTTTTCAAGCCTCATCTCCAATAATGATAAGGCCTTCCTATCAAAAATAATTGTGAAGCCCAAAGAAGATATGGAATTTTCCTAAAGTCACACAGCAAGTTAGTGGTACAATGTCTCTCAGCTTCTATCTTTCTAAATGGCCTTCTACAATACTTTGTTCTCCATTTTTTTCCAGTTTTCCCCACCCCAGGATTAAGGGTTAGAATGAATTTGTAGAGGCATGGGCCTTGCTGCCGAAGAAGTCCTTGCTCAAATGTCAAGGGTGTTTTTGCTTTTGACCAGTGGCTGTACCCCCCAGCCCCGTGCATGGGGTTTGCATTTCCTAATTCTGCCTTCATAGTACCTACCTGAACTTCCATAATCACCTTGAAATCCTTTGGCCCATGAGACATAGTGCACCCAAAAGACTGGGAGCACTACTCTTGCCTCTTGCCCGAGAAATGAAGAAGAAGAGCACGCAGGGTGGAGGAGAGCTAAACTTGTGTGTTGATAAAGCCTCACAGAAGTTGTGGTGCAACTCCCTTCCCTTTCTGAGTCTAAGTTTCCTTATTTGAAAAGTGGAAATATCCACGCAGGAATTCCTTTCATGTTAAATTGCATGCATATAAAATAACATTTTCTATGGGATGATAGAAGGAAATTGATGCCTTTAAGCTATGGTGCTGGAGAAGAGAATTGAATATACCAAGGACTGTTAGGAGAACAAACAGGTCTATCCTAGAGAGGGTGATACCAAGCTGCTCCTTGGAAGCAAGGATTTTAAAGCTCTATCTGACATTCTTTGGGCATGTGGCCAGGAGGGACAGCATACTTGGGAAGGTGGACGGACAGTGCAGGAGAGGAAGACCCTGGATGAGATGGATTGACTCAGTGACTGGGGTAATGGGGGTAGGTGTGTCAGAGATAATAAGGTTGGCTCAGGACAGAGCAGGGTTCAGAGCTGTTGTACACAGGGTTGCTAAGAGTCACGTGAGACTTGACAGCACATAACAATAACAACATGAGTAACTGGGGTAGTGAGGGTCAGTGTGTCAGAAACAGTGCGATTGGCTCAGGACAGAGCAGAGTTCAGAGCTATTGTGCATAGAGTCACTGTGAGTCCTAGGCAACTTGACAACATATAAAACAGCAACAACACTTCTTTGTTTCCAACTTTTGCATTCAAATCACCAGTTATTGATATATTTTCATTACATGTTCAATCACTTTCAGATTTCAGAATTTGTTAGAAAACCATCAATTTCTTCATGTTTGGCTTTAGTGGTTAGTGTCTAAAAAATAATTTGTGCTAATAGATCTTCCTTATATGCGTGTACATATATGATTCTACTGACAACATAGATTGGGTTCTGACTTGGATTTTGAGTTGGGTCAGAACTTGAGATGTTCTTTTTGATGATGAATGCAGCATAATTGTGGTTGTTATGTGCCATCGAGTCGTTTGCGACTCATAGTAACCCTATGTACAACAGCCCTAAACTCTTCTCTATCCTGTGCCAATCATACTGCCTTTGACACACCCATCCCGATTACCCCAGTCACTGAATCAATCCATCTCATAGAGGGCCTTCCCCTCTTGCGCCGTCCCTCCACCCTCCCAAGCATGATGTCCCTCTCCAAGGACCTGTCCCTCCTTTCAACATGCCCAAAGTATGTCAGACGAAGCCCCAGAGTCCTTGCAGCATCATAACTCTTCAATTTTTCAGTGCCAGCATAGAACAGTGTATCACTATCCAATTCAAAATGTCCCAAACCAGTACATTTTAGCTGTGGTGTTGGAGAAAATTGCTGAAGATCCCATTAACTACAAAAAACCCCAAACAGATATGTCTTGAAGAAGGTGCGGACAGAGTACTCCTTGGAAACAAAGATGATGAAACTTAGTTTCACATACTTTGGCCATGTTGCTAAAAGAGGCTATTTCATGGAGAGGGACACCAACCTTGGAAAGGAGTCTATACAGTCCTCTCAGAGGGACAATGAAGAAGAGGAAGACCCTCAACCAGGTGGATTGACACATAGACTGTGGCAATGAGCTTGCGTGTGTCCGATAGTGTGAGGTTGGAACAGGTAGGACAGTGTTCAAATCTATTATTCATAGATTGCTATGAGCTGTGCTTGACTCGATGGCACCAAACAACAAAACAACAGCAATGCCCAGGATGTAGATCTTTGTGTGTTCCATTTGTGCATCACACATTCCATGTTCCACTCATTAATGACTGTTTTCAGGCATTTCTCCTTATTTTGAGTCATATCCATCAGCAAATGAAGGTCCTTCGTTGAGTGCAAGCTTTGCTCCATCCACATCATTAAGGCTGACTCTAAGAAAGAAACTCTTTCTCAGTCACATTTTTAGTGCCTTCCATCTGAGGACCTCATCTTCTGATACCAGACCACACAATGGTTCACTCTTCTTTTAAAAAATTTTTTTAAATTTTTTATTTTGTGTGCGTGTACTGTCAAATCAAATCTGACTGGTACAGGAGGATATTGCGCCTCCTTCTCCGGCAGAGCATCTGGTGGACTTGAACCGTGTTCCTCTGGGATTGCAGTGCTGCTTCTTGCCACTAGGCCACCAGAGCTCCCCTACAATGGTTCACTCTTAGAGTTTCCAAGAATTGAATGGCTAGTCCTGCTTCTTAGTAGGTTGTAGTCCAGAAACTCTGCTAAACCACGTCTTCCATACCCTGCTGGTATTTGAGACGCCAATGGCACAGCTTCCAGAATCCCAGCAACGTGCAAGTCATCACAGTGTGAAAAATTGACGGACAACTGTACAAAAGCCTTTGACTGTATGGTGTGATCCATACGTAAGTCATACATAAGGATATTGGGAATTCCTGACCCCTTAATGTCATGTATATAGAACTCGTATGTGGACTAAGAAGCAGTCATTCAGATGGAAGAAGGGGAAACTACATAGTTTACAATCAGGAAACATATGCATCAAGGTTGTATTCTTTCACCAACCTTGTTCAATCTGTATCCTAAACAAGTAATCTGAGAAGCTGGACTTTATGAACGTGAATATGTAATCAAGATTAGAGGAGGACTTATCAACATCTTGTGCTATGCAAGAGCCTTGTTTTCATGGATAATAACATCTTTATGGGAATGACACACTAATGGTGACTTAGGCTCTGGAGAGATATTTGCAGAATTGATGCCTTTGAATTGTGGTGCTAGAAAAGAGTATTGAACATACATACCATGGACCACCAAGAGAACAAACAGTTCTGTCCTGGAGACGGTGAAAGCAAGCTGCTCCTTGGAGGCAAGGATTTTAGCTCTGCCTCACATACTTTGGGCACATTTCCAGGAGGGACCAGTCGTTGGAGAAGGACTTCTTCATGCTTGGAAGGATGGAGAGACAAGCATGGGAGAGGAAGACTCTGGATGAGATGAATTGACACAGTAACTGAGGTAATGGGGGTAGGTGTGTCAGAGACAGTGAGACTGGCTCAGGACAGGGCAGGGCTCTGAACTGTTGTTTATAGAGTCACTATGAGTCACAGGTGACTCGACAGCACATAACACCACTTCTTCTAGCTCCCTAAGAACCTTTCTTCCTGTAGTTTCAACAAAAGGCCCAAGGTTGACTCTGATTGGCCAAGAATGAGTCACCTGCCTATCTCTGTTTCTATTAGTGCAACTCTGATTGATTCAATTTGATCACACATCCACGTCTATAGGCAACAATTGGAGTCAACTCTACTCCAACCCATGAACTGAGAATGGGGATGAATGGGTCCCTGAGAAGAAATTTGGAGTCTGTGGCCAGAATAAGGGAGAAGAAGTAGCAGCCTGGTGATAAGGAATTGCGCTGCCAGCCCAGAGACACACGATCTGAATCCACCAGGTGCTCCATGAGAAAAAGATGGGAGAATGTCGCTATGAGTCAGTTCTAATCTGACAGTACGTAACAGCAAACTTGTGGCAGAAGTGGGACCAGAACCCAGGATTCTTCATCCCTTACAGGCCTTACAGGCCTCTGCTTGAACCTAGAAGCTCCCAGGAAACAGTCTTCCACCCACTCCAGGGGATACCTGGCAGATACTGGCCGGTCCCCATAGGTTTGACTCTGCATGCAGGAGGGAGCTCTGAGCCACCAAGGCCAGCCTGGTGACCGTGGGAAGCAATCAGAGCAAACAAGCCGAGCGTTCTCATTTCCCTCTCAGCGGACAGTCACAGAGGCCGAGGAGGCAAGACTCGGTTTCAGGTCCCACAAGGCGGCAATGACCTAAGGAAGTGTGTTTGGCAGGGGTCAGCAGTTCTGAGCTCGCCTGGGGCCAAAGGGGCCTCTTCTGCTCTCAGAACCTGGTTTTGACCGCACTAGATGAGAAACATGTGCTCAGGAGGTCTTTTCAAAGCCTTTCACATCCCTTACCACACTGGACCTCAGCCCAAACCTGAGAAGCAAGTGCCTTCTGTTTTATTTGTTGTTTACCCACTCACTTGTTGCTGTCAAGGCGAAACCCGGAACTGACCTTCCATTGGGTTTCTAAGTCTGTCAATTGCACAGGAAGTGAGGGCTCAACTTCCTCCTGAGGAGCCGCTGGTGGACTTGAACGCCTAGAGTGGCATGGCCTTTGGGTTAGCAGAGCAGCTTCCTACCATCAAGTCACTTCTAGTGCACAGAGACCCTGTGAGAAACAAAACAAAACAAAACAAAACAAAACAAAACAAAACAAAACAAAACACTGTTTGCTACTGCACCGTCTTCCGAGCCGTTACAGTGTTTAAACCTGTCCTTGCAGCCACTGTGTCGAACCATCTCATTGAGGGTCTTTCTATTTTTCGCTGGTTCTGTACTTACCAAGCATGTTGTCCTTCCCCAAGGAGGGGCCCTCCTGATAATACGTGCAAAGTAAGATGAAACTTTGTCATCCTTGCTTCTGAGGAGCATGCTGGCTTTTCTGTTTCCAAATACAGTTGTTTGTTCTTCTATATATTGTGAATACACAATATATTAAAATTCTTCACTAACATAACACAAGTGCATCTGGTTTTGTCTTGGGTTCCCCCTGCTTCTTTACTCATTGTCCAGCTTGCACATGCATAGGAAGCAATTGAAAATTCCATGCTTTGGGTCAGGTGCACTGTGGGAGCCGAATATCAAATTTAATATTAATAATAAACCAAATGCTATATCAGGATATAAGAGAAGCGTAATACAAGCTAGAGTTAACCCTGAGACACTAAGGCTTATCACCATATCACTTAGTTTTTATCACCATAATTCTTAATTTGTATTTACTGAATCCCTCCCTCCTGAGATTAGCATAAGGTAAACAATAGAGAAGAACTCTGCCTTATCCTTCCTTTACCTTCCTGATGATTCCCAATAAATACATGGAGAGGCATGGCTTGGGTGCTTCAATCATCAGGACTGCTGGTCCCCTGTCTTTACTCTCTCTTATCTCACTCTTGGTTGTCTGTCTCATTATTACTTTACCCTTGGTATGCAACAGTACAACTTAGTCCTCAAAGTGACAACCGCTTTGCCCTTGAGCACTTTCAAGAGGCCTTTGGCAGCAGACTTGTACAATGCCATATATTGTTTGATTTCTGCCTCCATGGGCATTGATTATGCATCCCAGAAAAACTAAATCCTTGACAACTGCAACCTTTTCTCTGTTTATCATGATGCTTCTTTTTGGCCGAGTTGCAAGAATGCTTGTTTTCTTTATGCTGAGTTATAATCCATGCTGAAGGCATTAGTTCTTCATCTTCATCAGTAAACACTACAAATCCACTTTCAGCCAACATGATGGTGTTATCTGCATATCACAGGGTTGTTATCGAGTCTTCATTCTTGATGTTGTATCCTTCTTATACTCTAACTTCTCAGATCATTTGCTCAGCACATAGCCTGATTAAGTACGGTGAAAGGATAAACCCTGATGTACAACTTTCCTTATTTTAAACTGTGAAATAATTGGCTCTTCATCTATGTAGAGGTTCTGTATGAACACAATTAAATGTTCTAGAATTTCCAATCTTCACAATATTATCAATAGTTCAGTGTGATCCACAGTGTCAAATGCCTTTGCATAGTCAATAAACACAGGTAAATGTCTTTCTAATGTTATCTACTTTGAGTTAGAATTCATTGGACATTTGTGATGCTATCCTTTATTCCAATTCTCTTCTGATTCTGGCTTGGATTTCTGGCAGATCCCTGGCAGTGTACTGCTGCAAGTTTTGTTGTTGTTTTTTAAAAAAAAAAACTATCTCGGCAAACTTTTACTTGTTTGCAATACCTATAGTCTTTCATCCTGAACATTATATTCTCAGTCTCTGAGCAACTGTGGGGAAGGGCTATGCTGGCACACATTTTTACAAGTACAGTGGTGGAGCATTTATTTATTGAAGAGTAATGATGTCAGTTTAAGGACTAAGGTGCATCTGATGGAGGCCATGGTTTTCCAATTACTTGCTATTCACCTGAGAGGCAGACAATGAATGTATAGGGATGAGAGAAAGAACTGATACCTTTGAGCTGTGGTATTGGAAAATAACACTGAACATCCCACGGACGTCCAGAATAACAAATATGTCTTGGAGAAAGAAGGTGCAGCCAGAGTGCTCTTTAGAGGCAAGAATGGTGAGGATTCACCTCACATACTTTGGGCATGTTGCTAGCAGGGGCTATTCTTTGAAGAGGGACATGATGCTTGGAAGGGTGGAGGGTCAGGGAAGGAGAGAAATACCCTCAATCAAGTGGCTTGACACAGTGACTGCTGTAATGGGCTCTAGAGTGTCAGTAAGTGTGAAGATGGCACAGGACAGGACAAGGTTCAGAACTGCCATTCATAAGGTCGTTATGAGTCATACTCAACTAGATGGCACCTAACAACAGCTCGGAGTGCCACCCTTCTCCCTGTGTAACTGTAACACTTCCTTTCCCTTTGGAATTACCATGCAGTGGCAAGCAGCCTTTCATGATTTTCTGGTAGCTGGACTGTAAAATTGAGACTAATCTGAGATTGCCTGACCATTGGGTATTTGAGTGGATTGCCTTTTCCATGTGTGACCTAAGATCATTGTGCAGCATCTACTAAAACTCCACTCTTCCTTTTTTCAATAAAACTGTTTGACAAACAAATGTGCTTGACACTTCAAAAGGAGGGCGGACTTCTATTTTACAAGGAGGGAAATGAGGCTCAGAGATGGAAAGTGGTTTGTCCAAGGTCACACAGCCAGTCAGTAGCAGGATCAGGATGCAACCCTGAAAATTCTGGCTGCCATGTTCAGTCCTCTTTTCATGGCCTTGGGTGGGTCTCAAATCTGAGTGTGCATAAGAATCTTCTGCAGAATTGTTAGAAATTCAGATATCTCCCTCATCTCCAGAACCTATGGTTCATTTGATATGGAGGGGGACCCAGGGACATGCAAAAACCAGTAAGACTATTTTATGTGCTAGTGGCAGAAACAGCTCAAATGACTTGGGCAATGTTGAGAATTTCTTGCTCATTAAGTGAAAAAAATCTTAGGGTCAAAAAACTTCAGGCGTGGTTGGATCCAGGTGCTGAAGGATATTTTCAGGGGTCACTTTCTCTTCATTGCTCAACTCTGCTATCTTCTGTGGTGACTTCATTATAAGACAACCTCTCCTTTCAAGGTAATTTTCGGAGAGACCCTTCCTATGAAGATGGCGCCGAAAGCAAAGAAGGAAGCCCCTGCCCCTCCCAAAACTGAAACCAAAGCAAAGGCATTGAAGGCCAAGAAGGCAGTCCTGAAGGGCGTCCACAGCCAAAAAAAAAAGAAGATCCGCACGTCACCCACGTTCCGGCGGCCTAAGACGCTGAGACTCCGACGGCAGCCCAAATACCCCTGGAAGAGCGCTCCCAGGAGAAACAAGCTTGACCACTATGCCATCATCAAATTTCCCCTGACCACTGAGTCAGCTATGAAGAAGATAGAAGATAACAACACACTTGTGTTCATTGTGGATGTCAAGGCCAATAAGCACCAAATTAAGCTGTAAAGAAGCTCTATGACATTGATGTGGCTAAGGTCAACACTTTGATTAGGCCTGATGGAGAGAAGAAGGCCTATGTTCGACTTGCTCCTGATTATGATGCTTTGGATGTTGCCAACAAAATTGGGATCATCTAAACTGAGTCCAGTGGGCTAATTCTAAATGTAATAAATTTTTCTCACCATAAAAAAAAAGGTAATTTTCAAGTGTTCCAGGTACCTACACCTCAATGTACCTCGAGCATGTTGCTAGGAAAGGCTATTTCTTGGAGACGGACATCATGCTTGGAAAGGTGGAGGATCAGCAAAGGAGATGAAGACTCTCGACCAGATGGCCAGGCACAGTGACTGCAGCAATGGGCTTATGTGTGTCAGAAATGATGAGGATGACACTGGAAAGGACAGGATTCAGATCTGTGCTTCATAGGGTCTCTATGAGTCATACTCAACAGCATCTAACAACAATAACACATCAACAACTCTTAGAGAAAGGACCCTTTTCCCAGCAAAATCCTAGAGCTGATTTTTGTTCTCTCAGTAGGATCACAGGTTGTTATGTGCCATTGAGTCACCTATGACCCCACATACAACAGCTCTGAAGCCTGCCCTGTTCTGAGCCAGTCTCACTGACACTGACACACCAACCCCCATTGCCCTAGTTTTTGTGTCAATCCATCTCATCTGGGGTCTTCCTCTCCTGTGCTGTCCTTCCATCTTTCCAAGCATGATATCCTTCTCCAAGGACCAGTCCCTCCTGGCCATATGCCCAAAATATGTGAGACAGAGCTTCAAAATTCTAGCCTCCAAAGAGAAACTTGGTTTCACCCTCTGCAAGACAAACCTATTTGTTTTCTTGGCAGTCCATGGTATGTTCAAGACTCTTCTCTAGCACCACAACTCAAAGGCATCAATTATTCTTCCATCAGCCTTAGTCATTGTTCAGCTCTCTGATGTACAGCAAGTAACTGTGAAGACAATGGTCTGGATCAGCCGCATCATCTTAATCTCTAGACTTATGTTGAAATCAATTTCTACACACAGACCAAGACCGAGGTTAGTCCCACTAAACCTCAAGCACTAAGTAAAGGAAGTTGTGTCCGCAAAGGAAAATTTAGGTGCTTTTGTCAGAAAGGACAGATACTGAGCACGCAAGAGCAATGGATGTTCACTGGACCAGTGCTTCTCTACGAGAATGTGCGTGGGTCATGTGGGGCCTTTTTGGATTTGATGGGAACTCTGCATCAGTAACCAGATCCTGACTGGTGCTGAGGTTGCAGATTGGCTGAGAATCAAAGCACTCTTCCTGCATCCCTAAACTCACTCCAGCTCTCGGTTACAGGGCATTTGCAGGTCCCAGGAGCAGAGAAGCCCTGAATTAAGTGAATCTCTATGTCATCCTCCCCTGCAGTCCCAAAACCTGCCTGAACATCATTAACGTATGATGTAGTGAGGTTGTGTGCTGTTGAGTCAGAACTGACATCATAGCTGACCCTCCAGTGAGTTTTAAGAGGCAGTAAATCTCACAGAAAGAAATTGCCCATTTTTCGCCCAGGGAGCAGCTGGTGAGTTTGAACTGAGTGCCTTTGGGATTGCAGCGCAGCTTCTTACCACTAGGCCGCCAGAGCTCCCTAGCATATGTGTCATTGTTATGTGCTGTCAAGTCACCTGCAATCCATAGTGACTCTATGTACAGCAGTTCTGAATCCTTCCTTATCCTGAGCCAGTCTCACTAAATCCAACACACCGATGCCCATCGCCCAGTTACTGCAGATATGTAGCTGTGTTAAAAAAAAAATCCTTCATCACCCAATGAGAAGCTGATACCCAGTTGTATCTCCCTAAAGTGTATAAAAAAACCCAACTTTGTCTGCTCGCAGTCGACTCCTCTGTCTCCTGCGAGAGATAAGGGTCGGCCTGGAGTTCTGCAATAAACCTCTTATCTCTTGCTGTTGCATCAAAAAAAAAAATCCACCTTCCTCTCTCTCTCTCTCTCTTACACACACACACACACACACACACACACACACACATTTGTCTTCCTGGGCCCCACTCCTGATATACTGAATCAGCATGTCCAAAGGTGGGAATTAGAATTGTTTTGTTTTAAATTGATTTTGTCGTTACTTTTTAAGTTCTCCTAGGACATTCCAGGTCCAGGGACCACTCATCAATGTATTGCAGACTCTTCTACCAAGCCGTGGTTGTACTGACCATTGTCCCCGTCACTGACACGTATAAGAGGATCCACATTATAAACTCGTTCTTCATTTAGTGCTCTAGGAGTATTTGTGACTTTTTAAACCTGAAACAAAACTCCTGGAACGTGAACCGCACCATCAGGGAGCTTCTCGCTTCCTCACATAACTGATCTCATAGGATCAAAAGAGCAGCATTTGCCCAAAGATAAAGCGCAGAAGGCAGGAAGGGGTAGGATGAAAAGATTAAAAGGATCGATCACTTGTTTACTCTCTGCCTTCCAACTCGTGAACCCTCTCTTGGGTTTCTGAAGGTTGTAAGTTGCAATTAGAGACCACCCATCCTCCTCCTACACAGCAGCTAGTGGGTTCGAACCCCAAGGGATGCACAGCCAACTCACCATGGACCTCCCCAGCTCCCTGAAAGATTCATGGAAATGAAAATTAAAATAGTATGACTATGTTATGGATATTGTAATTAGTGTTATGAAACAAAATGTGTATGAATGGTTGACTGAAAACCAATCTTTGTAAACTTTCATTCAGATTGTTACAAAAATGTATGCATAGTTGGAGAAATTGAGAAATTATGGTACATTCACACAATGGAATACTATGCAGCACGCAGAAGCAATGATTTAAAAAATTACTACATAACTTGGGAGGGACTGGAGAGCATTATGCTAAGTGAACTAACTCAGTCCCATAAGGACAATACTGTATAAGATCATTATTATAGAAATGGAAAGATCTTTAGTAGTAAAACAGGTATAAGGATCCATGGGGGAGAGGGTAGGAGCAGAAGGGTGAGGATGGGCGGGGGAAGGGTAATTACAGAGTTGCACAATTTGATGGGGGGGGTAAAGAAAATGGGAACGATCTGGTGTGAAAAACAATGTATACAAACTTTGTAAGCAAACCAGCATAAAAAGAATTACTTTGAAAGGTGTGTTTACCTATTTACATATTTTATATATTTATACACATATATAATATTTGTCATGGCAAATTGCATTGACTTATATTTGTATTGACAAATATTTGCACTGACTATCAGACATTCCTCTAGGTCGTATAGCCCTGGTGTACAAGTTGCCATACCGCATTCACTTTTGGTTGCTGTGAGGCTGAACACCGTGATACTGGTGTGTCAAATACATTGATGATTGGCTACCCAATGCGGACAGAGAGTGGGGTGGAGCTCCTCGATTAAAACAAGCTTGGAAGGAGGAGTGGCATCCACTTCCATAATAGCTTGCCTCTGGAAACCCTATGAACCTGGAGAGAGGATGAAAGGCACCTAAGCATCAAGGACTCTACTTCATAGAGTTGCTATGAATCGCCTGCGAATCGACGACACTTAACAACAACAACAACATCTAGGATATTATGGGACAAGGTACAAGTTTCTTTTTTTTCTGTCTTGACTACTAGTAAACCCAGAGACAACTCTAGTACTCACTGATAGTAGTTGTCACACCCTAGGCTCCTCATTCAAGAACCTTCCTTTTCTATAAGGTATAGAATAACCCTTTTTGAACCACAAAATATTTTGCATGTAGTTTCACTTCATATTGTGGTTCCTTTGGGGCTTGAACCCAGGGCCTTCTGCATGTAAAGCACTGCGTGATAACCACTACACTGTGGAATCCTGCATTATGCAGATGATACAACCTGCTTGCTGAAACTGAGGAGGACCTGAAGCAGTTGCTGCAGAAGGTCAAGGACTGCAGCCTTCAATATGGATTGAAGCTCAATATCAAGAAAACAAAGATTCTCATTCCAGGGCTAACTGGCAGCATCATGATAGATAGTGAAGAGATTGAGATTGTTCACAGCTTTAGTTTGCTCGGCTCCGCAATCAACACTTTTGGCACCAGCAACCAGGAAAGTAAAAGACATATTGCATTGGGAAAGTCAGCTTCAGGGACCTTTCCAAAGTACTGAAAAGCAACATTGTCAGTCTAGAGATTGAGGTGTGCCTGATACAGGCAATCATTTGCTATGTATCAGAGAGCTGGACAATGACTAGAGATGATAGGAGGATTGATGTCTTTGAACTTTGGTGTTAGAAAAGAGTACTGAAAATACCACAGACTCTTAAGAGAACAGATTCATCCTGGAGAGTGTGAAACCTTGGAGGTGAGGATTCTGAAGCTTCATCTGTCATACTTTGTTTTGTATTCTTTTGGTGTGTGTGTGTGTGTGTGTGTGTGTGTGTGTACCATCAAATCAGATCTGACTGGTACAGGAGATTGACCCTCCTCCAGCAGAGCATCTGGTGGATTCGTCTGACATACTCTGGACAAGTTGCAAGGAGGTATCAGTCCTTGGTGAGGGATGTCATGCTTAGGAGGGTGGAGGGTCAGTTCAAGAGAAGAAGACCCTCTATGAGATAGATTGATTCAGTAACTGAGGTAACAGGGTAGGTGTATTGGAGACAGTGAGATTGGCACAGGTTAGAGCAGGGTTTGGGGCTATTGTACATAGGGTCTCTATGAGTCACAGGCGACTCAATGGCACAAAACAACAACAATTTCATTTCATAAGCTTTCTCAAATCCTCTTTGGAAGTCATTTTTTCTTTGGAACTTTCTTGACTTTCTCCATTAATTTTAAAATTTAGCATTTAGAAATTATTACTGTGGAAAATATTTATGTGTGTGTAACTTTTTTCAATTGTGATTTTAACAAAGTTTACAGAAAAGTTGGATTTCCTTCCATTCATTTATTGTTGCATATTTTGGAAGAATATTTTTTAAAGTTCCTTTTCTTTTCAGAAGCATGGGAGGAGATTGCCCATCTTTTTCTAAAGGAGTGCTTGGTGGGTCCAAATCTCCTGTCTTTTGGTTGGCAGTGCAACTTCTGACTCATTAGGCTACAGGAGATCCTAAATAAATATATGTTGTGGTTGTTGTTAGGTGCCATTGATATGTTGTTGTTACGTACCATTAAATTGCCTGCCACTCATAACAATCCTATGTACAATAGCTCTGAGTCCTGGTCTATCCTGAGCCAATCTCACTGTCTCTGACACAACTACCCGCATTACCCAAGATACTGTGTCTGTCCATCTCATCTGGAGACTTCCTCTCCTGCACTGTCCCTACACCTTTCTTTTCTTTTTTTTAAAATTGTTAATTTTTAAAAATCCATTTAATTAACTAAAAAAAAGTCCCTTTTCTTAGTCTTTTTGTATGTCCCCTTACATGATTGTTCATAACACTTTCTACTAGGATCTTAGTGTCTTCTACATTCAGCTTTAGAACATAGTTTGATATTGGACATGTTTTTACCATTTGCCTGTTTTGTTTGTTTGTTTTACTTTTATTGTATTATTTTTACGTGTACCATCAAATCAGATCTGACTGGTACAGGAGGAGATTGCCCCCTCCTTCTCCAGCAGAGCATCTGATGGATTTGAACTGTTTACCTCTGGGATTGCAATGCAGCGTCTTGCCACTAGGCCACCAGAGCTCCCTACCATTTGCCTTTTCTATAACTCAGTAAATATCTTAAAGGAGCACTATTGCCATAACAGGTTACGCACTGGACGGCTAGTCATCAACTCCGAGGGAGAAAGATGGGCCAGCCTGCTTCCACAAGCATTCAGAGCACTGGCAACCCTACAAGACAGTTCCACTCTGTCCTGCAGGATCACTATGAGTTAGAATCAAGCTGACAGCAGTGAGTTTGGGGTTTATAAGTCTCTTAACAAGTTTTCTATGCTCTTTAGAGTCACTCCCTAAAAAAATTCTTTTTACGTGACTTTGGAATGCAATTCTTTGTTTGTTTGTTTGTTTGTTTGTTTGTTTCAAGCCATACAATGAAATTAAGTCAGTCTTTGTAGAAAGCAACAATGATGAAACTTGTAACTTGATAAAGTCTGTGGAAACACAACAGAAACCTTTTTTTTTTGTAAGAAGTTTCACTTAACTCTCTTATATTAGAGGTTTCTTTTTTTTAATTAGGAAAAACATATTGGGGGTACAAGGAGGTGAGGGTTGAGGGCAGAAGGGTGAGGATGGGCCAGGATGCAGTTGCAGAGCTACACAGTTTGGTCAGTGGGGGAAGCAGGTGAAGGAAATGATGAGGATCCAGTGGGGACCAGATGCTACAGAGGAATGACAAGCATTTTCCAATGGTAATTAAACCAACTGTCTTATTGATTTGGGAACTGGATGCCGACTCTCTGGCTTCTTCATGCTGAACAGGGGCGTAGATGGAAAGGGGGGAAGGAAGGATGCTTTATCACCTTACTGGTGGTCTTGGGTTAAAGCTGCTTGCCTTCTTGTTCTGTTAGAAGATATTTTCCTGTCATTTGCTCCCCTCTGGACTGCAAAGTGTTTTCCCAGGTGGGTCCAGTGGGGATGGCTGGTTGAACCCAGAGGCTCCATTCTTCTTTGCTTCCTTAACTGTCAGTTGTATTTCCTTTTTGTCACTGTCACTGGGTTCAGGGTCAATTCTGGAGTAAAACTCAGTGTTAAGGTTAACCTATAGGAAAGGGAGCAAACCTAGAGAGAACAAACTTGTGAGTTACAAATAGAAGGGCTTTGAGGGTGTTGCTTTCAGGTTTACTGGGGGGGAGGGTGGCAGAAGGTAGCCTAGGTAACATTCTCTGGATACCCTAGGCATTCTTTTTTTTTTTTTCCTTCCCCACCCAGGGGTCAGATGGTACAATCTGGGGACTGAGGAGCTCACCCTGAGCCGGGGGCTGGCTCGCCCCGAGCTGGGGGGGCTGAGGGCAGCCCGCCTGGAATGCAATTCTATCTTCAGTTTTCAACTCAACTTTGATCTCAGCACAGGAACCTCATTTTACCTACTATTTTCCACTACACAGAGCATAGCACTCAGGGGGCATGAGTTATTGTTGCTATTGTTGGGTGCCATTGAGTTGAGTATGACTCATAGCAACCCTATGAACAACAGACCTGATCTCTGTCCTCCCCTGTGCCATCCTCATCATCTCTGACACACTTGAGCCCATTGCTGCAGGCACTGTGCCAATCCGTCTCGTTGGGGGGGTCTTCCTCTCTTTTGGCGACCCTCTACCTTTCCAAGCAAGATGTCTCTTTTGAAGGAATAGCCTCTCCCAATAACATGTCCAAAGTAGTCATTTTTTAAGTATGTGTTGTGCTCCTGCAGTGTGACAGGCAAGCCCTGAGCTAAGTACCGAGAGACACAGACACAAACAGGACCCAGACACAACCCTTGTGCAGCATGATGGAAACATTCTATATTTGCACTGTCCATTCCATCGGGCAGAACCACATCGGCCTACCAACACCTGCGTGCAGTGAGCCCTGAGACGCGCTGGTGGTGTAAAGTACTCCTGGGGTTTGAAGAGTTACTACCAAAAAAGAAAAGAATGTAAAGTATCTCATTAATACTTTCTTTTCCTTTACTACATACTGAAACGACCCTTTTAAAAAGATTTATTGTGGTGAAATGTATACCATAGCCTTTATCATTAAATGACGTGCCATTTACCATTTTTATAGCCATAATGTAGTGACATTAAGGACATTTACCATGTTGTATCACTGTCACCATTACGATGGTTTCTACCATTTCCAAGGTTTTTCTCTCAGCCTTGATTGAGTACACTGTAAGGAGCAACTCCCCACATCTTTCCTATTCTCCTCGTAGCCTAACTAACAAGCTTTGGTTTCTATTTTCTACTTGGTTTCTATTTGCATTGCACATTATAGACACTTCATATAGATAAAATCATACACTGGTCTCCTTTTTGTGCCTGACTTATTTCACTCATTGAGTGTTTTCTGGGCTCATCTATGTGCTGTGTGTATGCATCAGCACTTCATTTCTCCTTATTATTGAACAATACCCCATTTTATGGATATACCACATTCTATTTATCCATCCATCTGTCGTTTCCATCTTTTGACTACAGTGAATAACACTGCAGTGAACATTGGAGCATGAGTGTTAACATTTGTCGAGTTCTCATTTTCAATGGGTCATATGAAAATTCTGTTAAACTTCTTGAGGAACCATCACACAATTTTCCTGGTAATATTTTAAATATACATTATTAGGTTTAAAAATATATTTTTAATTTAATGTCACTTTTTTGGCCTTTTTTTATAAGGTAAAAAATAAAGATAGATTTATTAGAGAGTTATATCCCCATAGGGACAGACTTCTCTCCTTGAAAGGAAATATGGAGGAGACATTTGTTTTTTACTTATAAAAGTGTGGCTTCCAGAAAACCATAACTTATATATGTGGCTGACATTATGTTTCTTTTTCTAGGATATCTGATAGTAAGCATTTTTTTATTTCCACACTATACCAGGAAATGGATGTGCTTTATCTTGGTTTAAGGGAACAGTGGCATTTTATACAAATTTACTCTGACCAGTATATGTCTCTCTCTTTTTTTTTTCATTATGCCCATAATATTTATAACAAAATCTATGCCATCTCAGTGTATGCTACTTTTGAAAGCCACACTTTATTTTTAATAATTTTCTTATATTTAAATGAAAGTTTACAAATCACATTGCTTTTTCAGTCATTCCTACTCATTTTGCTTTATAACATTAAATGCCACTTATTAATGTAATTAACTAATTACAATGTCAGATCAATCCCTTATTGTATATTCCCTTTCCCTTCACTCAACTTATCTACTTACCAATTTTTATTCCCTTTCCTAGCTCCATCTCTGGTACCCATCCACTAATCATTCTATCCCTATAGATTCCTTTCTTTGGCTTTTAATAATAGTGGTCTTATACTGTAATAGTCCTTTTATGACTATTTTCCACTTAGCATAGTGTAGACACATCCATGTTCTGCAGTGTTTCATAAATTCTTCATTGCTTCTTTGCAGAAGGACATCATGCTTGAAGGGTGGAGAGACAGTGTAGGAGAGGAAGACCCTGGGTGAGGTGGATTGACACAATAACTGGACTAATGAGGGTAGGTGTGTCAGAGACAGTGAGATTGGTACAGGATAGAGCAGGGCTCAGAGCTATTGTACATAGGGTCGTTGTGAGTCGTAGTCAACTTGATGGCACATAATAACAACAATCACAATTTTTCAATGTTGCATATGATACCATGGTGTGAATGTGCCATAGTTTCTTTTTCTGTTCTCTGTTGATGGACACTTGAGTTGTTTCCACCTCTTTGCTGTTGTAAATAATGCTGCAATGAATTTAGGAGTGGTTGCATCTATTAATGTGGCAGCTCTTACTACATTAGAGTATATACTTAGTGATGGGATTGCTGGATCTAATGGTATTTCTATTCCTACATTTTAAGGAAGAGCCAAGCTACTTTCCATAGCAGTTGCACCATTTTACAGGTTCATAAAATCATACTTTCATGAGCGAAAAAAGAAACTATTGGGAATTCCTCATAACTTCTCTGATGGTATCATTACGTTTGCTACGCCAGTTGAAGGAACTGACAGCATGTTTTGGGTTATGTCACAAGGCAGTGCCCCATTTATTGGTAACAGAAATGGTTACCATTAACATTTGCCTCGTGTTATGTTTATCAGTGTAACAGCCCATAGCTAGAGTGACCCTGTCCTGTCATTCTTTCTTAGGAGAGGCTTTGGATTGTGGGGGACTACAGAATCTCAGGAGAACCTCCAGAGACTGCCGCCGTCCTGAATAGGTGGTGTTCTTTTTGGTGGTTTAATTCTTGCATCAGAATCAGTTTTGCCTCTTGGGTCAGAACAGGAAGTTCTCCATAGAGTTTTTCAATGGTGGTCTTTCAGAAGCAGATCCTTAGGCCTGGGTTTTAAGGTGCCTTTGGGGGTGGTTTCAACTGTCAGCTTTTGGTCACTTAACCATTCGTGCTATCTGGGGACTCTTCCTGAATGCAGAATATACTTGATTTAATGTTTTTCCTGTGTACCACCCTATGTGACAGAGTAGAAGAGCCCCACAGAGTATCAAAGACTATAATCTTTGCATGCTGCCTGCCACATTTTCGTTCTGCAGAATGGTTGGTGTGTTTGAACCTCCAAACTTCTGATTAGCCCTTCACCACTGTGCCACTAGGGCTCCTTACCTAGAAGCGCTATCCCTATGGGCTTGAGAAATGTGAGGTTCACGGCTGTTGACCCTGTTGTTCAGAGAAGTAAAGCAGTACTCTTCCCAACACTGTGTGTTCATCAAAACAGATGAACTGAGATGCTATTGTTACACGATACCACACAAAATGCTGTTTTATTTCCCAGGACTGCAATACATCATTATTGCAAATCAAAGAGAAATATTTGTTTCAGTCTGAAGTCGGTACACACTATATTGTAAAACAGTGATTAATTGTGATAATGTTCCAAATTAATGATATAGCCCTCTGGGACTCTGAGTCAGTTGCTGACTTTATTTACAAAAGGCAAATGAAGCAGAAACCACTCGAATTGGTAGGTGGTAATTCATTCCCAATCCCCACCAGAAGAGACAAAAACAGCTTTGTAAATAAAAGGAAGGTTTCTTTCTTTCTTTTCATTTTTTTTAAAAGTAACTCCTCTAAGCCTACGCATTTGAGATTTTTCTCCCCCTTAAACCACAAACATGTTTATTTTAACCAAGTTCTAACTGGTTTTGAGGGGAACTCTGGCAGCCTACTCTGTGGGAAGTTGCAATGCTAACTCCCTAGGGCGCCTCTCTGTTTGAATCTACCAAGAGCATCAAGGGAGAAAGATGGGCAATATCCTCCATGCAATTCATAGCCTCTCAAAAACCCATTGGAGGGTTCCAACTTGGCAGCAATGAGTTTTTCTAACAGCTTCAGGAGGAAATTTTAACTGTGCCGAGATGAGAACAATCAGTTTCTTATGCCATTGCTTGCAACAAACGTGTATGTGCATTTTGAGACTAGCCATTAAACATTTTCGCTATTTTTGGAATGATGCTGGCTTTTATCAAGTAGTGGTGTTTTCCTTAATGACCTTAAATTTAATTAATCCATAAGCCAAGTCTGTCAGCTATACCTCCAAATCCATCCCCTCCTTAAATCCACCCCCTTTTTGTCTCTGCTGCAACCAGCACCTGGGCCCAGCCACGTTAGTTTACGCCTGGGCTCTTGCATCCACTTCCTTCCACCTTCAAGGCTCCTCCCAATGGAATTCTTTCAAGTACAAAGGGAATCTCAGCCTTCTCCTGCTTAAAGTTGCTCGTGGTTTCCCATCCTTTAGAATCTAATCCGGATTCCTTTAGAATTGAATCCCGATTCCTCACTGACCCAACAAGATGGGGCAGCCCAGCCTCTCCACACTGCCAGCTCAACCACACCGACTTCCTTCAGCACCACATGTGTTCCAGGCACAAACACCCGGGGGCTTTCGCTTCTGCTGTTCCCTCTGCCCGGAACACACTTCCTTCAGGATGTCACCTGACCATTTAATTGGTCACTCACTCGCCAGATCTGTGTCATCTTGCGGAGAGGCCTCGCCAAACTCCCTGTCTAAATCCCTGCCCAGTCTCCCCTATCACACTCCCTCTCACCATCTTCATTCTTTTCAGGAACTAAATGGTTAAACACTTAGCTGCTATTAAGTAAAAGATTAGTGGTTCAGACCAGCTGCTCTGCTGGGGGTGAGGGTGGGGGAGACAATGTGGCAGTTTCCCTCCATATAATAAAGGTTACTTTGGAAACCCTATGGGGCAAGTCACCATGTCCTATTAGGAGGCTCTGAGTCAAATAGACTTAACAACAGTGAGTTTGGTTTTTTGACACAAATTAACCCCTTGTGTGTCAGGGGGGCATTTCTCCATAGGGTTTTCTTTTTTCTGCAGGTTTTCCTGTTTTTAATCAACAAATGTGGCCACACTGCCTTCATACTCACACGAAATCCAATTACTGTAGAGTCAAGTCTGATCCTATCGACTCTCTGCCCTGGAGAGTCACCATGAGCCAGAATCAACCCAATGGCAGTGAGTTTGACTCTGAGGAGAGACTTCATGCAGAAGATAGAACACAGGCACTATCCACTTTGCCACACCCTCTACCGCTCCCTAAAGTCTCCCCAATGTCAGTTGCTAATCATCATTTTCATAGTTTTCAGTGACTG
>NW_006399765.1:4733711-4740305 GCF_000299155.1 Elephantulus edwardii
GCTTGGATGTCAGTTATGGTCTCTTTGGGGTATATTCCCAGTTGTGGAATTGCTGGGTCAAATGGTATCTCTATTTGCAACTTTTTGAGAAAGCGCCATAGCGCCTTCAACAGTGGTTGCACCATTTTACACTCCCATCAACAGTGAATGAGGGTTCCAGTTTCTCCACAAACTCGCCAGCATTTGTTGCTAGCTCTTCTGTTAATTTTTGCTATTCTGACTGGGGTGGGATGATATCTCATAGTTTTTTTGACAGTGACTGATTCTTAAAAAGTAGATCACCACGTCTTTCTGCAGTGGTGTCTCTGTAGACTCAAACCACTAACCTTTCAGTTAGTAACTGGGCATTACCCAAGGACTCACAGTTTAGAGCAGTGCTTATGTTTGCTGAGTGAATAAATGATAGTCAAATAAATCCATGAGAGACAACAAGAAAGAGGAAGAAGAAAGTCATAGAGGAATTCCTTGTAAGCCAATCATAAAACGACACCCGGAAGATGCTGGTGTGTCTATTATTTAGCTGAGTTTTTCAACTCCCAAGATAGAACAGCATTTTGTCATTCAACATAAGATGATAATTTTAATACATAACAATAGTACTGTTTTGCCTTACTGCCTCCTCTGAGCCTGACGCTGTGCTAAGGATTTCTCCCGCAATGTGCTTTCTCTTTTCATCCTCCCAACACCCTGTGAGCAGGTGTCACAATTATTCACATTTTAGTGATGAGAAAATGAGACCTGGGGGCAGGGGTGACCAAGGAGGTGCTGGTGGAGTAGGGGGGGCCAAGGGTCAGCTCAGGGGCTGAAAGCCAGCGGCCCACTATTCTCTGTGCTCCTCAGCTCTGCTGTTGAATTTCTCTTATCCTCTTGATTGTTTCTGGGTGAGCTCCTGGTCTCACTGGGCCCTGGTGCTCCTCATCTGATGGGTCTGGGTAGTGGGTAGACGTGGCTGTGGCAAAGCCTGGAGGGCTGAGAGCAAGAGTGAGTGGGGTCGGCTGGGGTGGGGGCAGTTTGGCTGGCCAGGTGAATACAAGCCAGCCTGGGACACGGCCCTGAAATGCCAGAGTGGAAAGACTCACCTGCAACTCACTCTCTTCTCTCTGCTATAGGATGGGGTGCGTGAAGTCCAAGTTCCCTCTTTCAAGAGGAGGCAAGCTTTCCAAAAATGAGCCCAGCGCCACCCCACATTGCCCCATGTACGTGCCGGATCCCACGTCCTCGGGCAAGCGGGTGAGTGGTGCGGGTGGGGGCCGGGGAGAACAAGGTACGAGTGGCTGCCCCAACATTACCCCACAACCTAATATGCCTCATTGATGAGCGGAGTGTGTTTGGGACAAAGTGGAACTGCCTGGCCACACACAGCAGCCTTCTCTTTGTCCTGCAATCCAGGCCTGGGTGGTCGGCCTGAGTGTAGCAGACAGGATCAGACGGGATCAATGGGAGTGGTGGTATCAGTTGTGGTGAGGCCTGGAGTATCAAGTGTAGCAACAACACTGATGTGCAATACTATCAACAGGAACAACAGGAGGAGTCATCAGTAAGGGAAGCAGTGGAGTCAGAACCGACCCATAGCTGACCCTCCAGCGGGTTTTCAGAGGCAGTTTAATTGCATGGGAGGAGATTGCCCATCTTTCTCCAACAAAGCAGCTGGTGGCTTTGAACTGTAGGCCTTCAGGGTTACAGTGCAGACACTTATTTTATGCTTATACGAAGCTTAATAGGAATTGAGTACTATCTTAAGCACATTGCAATCATTCATTTCTCTATCACCACACTAACTCTTTTGTAAGTAACAGCTTTTTAAAAAATTTTTTATTATTATTAGTTTTAATGAAAATTTGCAGAGATTTTGGATTTCCATTCATTCATTCATTGTTGCACTTTTCACCCTGCCCACCCCTCCCCATCCCAGTACACTCTTCTCTTTGAAAAATAAAAGAAAAATTCTTTCGTTGTTTCACAAGTAACAGCTTTTCTTGTACTCACTTTACAGATACGGTACAAAAAACAGAACCCCAGAACCAAAATAATGTGATTGTCATCATGCCAGTTCTGACCCAGGGACTTTTTAGGACAAAGCAAAACTGTCACATGGGGTCTCCAAACCTGTGAATCTTTGCAGATTGTGGTTGTTGTTGTTTGGTGCCGTCGAGTCATAGACGACTCATAGTGACCCTATGAACGAACGGCCTGAGCACTTGCAGATTGTTGTTGTTGTTGTTATGTGCTGTCGAGTCGCCTGTGACTCATAGCGACGCTATGTACAACAGCCCTAAACTCCGCTCTATCCTGTGCCAATCACACTGTCTCTGACACTCCCATCCCAATTATCCCAGTCACTGAGTCAATCCACCTCATAGAGGGCCTTCCTCTCCTGCGCCGTCCCTCCACCCTCCCAAGCATGATGTCCCTCTCTAAGGACCAGTCTCTCCTCACATGTCCAAAGTAAGTTAGACGGAGCCTCAGAATCCTTGCCTCCAAGGAGCCACCCGGTTTAACCCTCTCCAGGACAAATCTGTTTGTTTTCCTAGCAATCCATGGTATTCTCAATACTCTTCTCTAGCACCACAGCTCAAAGGCATCAATTCTCCTTCTATCCTCCTTGGTCATTGTCCAACTCTCTGATGCAGAACAGGTGATTGAGATTAGATGGCCTAATTTTTCCTCCTGCAGAGAGTTGGTAGATTCAAACCACCCCACAGAGCCACTGGGGCTGCTACAGATGAGGCACGGAAGTTACCTAAATTGTTTAAGATCTAGTTGTATCAGTTATGAAGCCTAACTCTCTTCTTATCAAGGTTACTTAGCATGCAAGTTTAGACTCAGATTCCCCTTTGCATGGAAAAATAGCCTGTTTCCTAGTTACGTGTTGTTAGTTGCCACTGGGTCAACTGTGATGCATAACAGTTCTATGAACAACAGATTGAACCTTGCCCTAACCTGTACCATCCTGGTGATCATGATGGAATCTTTATTCATGGGATATGCTGATGGACCTATGATTTCTTCAAACACATTTTAGGAAATGCTGATCAGGACCACTAACCCCCTGACTCGGTCCACCCTGCCAACCACCACTCCTCACCACTACTTGCCAAGGGCAAAGGATAAGCCCGTATCCCCCAGAATTCCCAAGGCAGAGCCCACTACTCTGGATTGGGGCTTGGATTCTCACACTGGCTCTGCCCCAGTGTAACCTTGATTGTCTTTGGGTCTCCTTCCATGACATATAGAGCTGGAATGAGTGCTCTGGGGTCTCCCTTTCAACATAGATCTTCTGAGACTTCACACAAACCATCCCATTCATTCTTCCTATTTCCTCCCCACAGGGGTTTAATGGCAATGGCAAGCAGCAGGAGTCCTCTGAGGGTGAGTACCTGGACAACGCAGGCCACAGAGTCGTGAATTACCATGCATGGTTAGATTCTCAGTGAGCTTGAGGCAAAAATCCCAAGCAATCAAAATCACTCTTGAAAAGCCCCTAAACTATCCCAGGCAGACCTTTGTGTTTCTGTAACGCAGGTTAGTGGTGTGAACAAAACACCCTTCATTTAGACTGCGAGAATCACATCTAATGTGCAGCTTGCTTACTTGCATCATGACACACACACATACACACACACACCCCCCTCAGTGGGTCCAGGGCTGGGTGACTGGTGCTGGGATGGCAGATACTCAGGACTGTCCAAGTGCCAGGGACACCCTCCCACGTGCCTCCCTTCCCAGCAGGTTCTGAGGACGTCACTGTGATTGCCCTGTATGACTACGAGGCTATTCACCACGAAGACCTCAGCTTCCAGAAGGGAGACCAGATGGTGGTCCTGGAGGAGTGAGTCTCCCTCTGCTGCCCCTCCCCCAGGACACTCTCACCTCCAACCGTCCATGATCCTCGATTTTGTGCTTTCATCCAGGAACCAGATAGACATTCTTGGGTGAAAATGATTGACAAGAACATGGCCATCCTAGAGGAGTTAGGGTTTGCTGTCAATGTGGATGAAGGCCTCAGTGGAGGAGACCCGGTGGTACACACCCAGGCAGAGCTGACTAGTGACAGCATTTTCTCAAGAAAGTCTTCCTAAGTCTCTAAGCGACAGACTTACCTATGGATCGGGCCCTTGCCTCACTTTGCATTCAGAAATCCTTGATCCCTGAGCATCCTACCTCCAATTAGTCCTCCTACAGTCATCACTGGAAGCAGCACCCCTGTGATGGGCCTGGCGCATGGGAGTGGGCATGCTTGGCCAGACTCCCTCTGACCCTGGGCCCTGGCTAGACCTGTGTGCATTATTCCACGGCCCTGTCTTGGGGATGACTAGCAAAGATTACATGTCATGGGAGGAAGAGTGGGACCACAGGCCCAGGGACTTGAGCTTTGATTCCAGACTCATGGATGTACAGTGGGGACTTTGTAAAACTCCTTGTCCCCAAGCCCAAGGTACCCACTGGTGACCAGGACCGCCATGACCCTGCCTTTCACACTATTAGCTTACTGGAGGTGGAGATTATTCCAGGTCAAGGTTGAGAAGCCCAAAAGAACTAAGGAGGTGGTCCTTCTGCCCTCTGACCCCTGCACTGCCTTCTCCCTCTCAGGTCTGGTGAATGGTGGAAGGCACGCTCTTTGGCCACCCAAAAAGAAGGTTACATCCCAAGCAACTATGTCGCTCGCGTTAATTCTCTGGAGACAGAAGAGTGAGTATTTCCATGTTCTCACCTCTCAGAAGGAAGCTTGAGCCGAGTCAGTCTTGTTCCTACCCCTGGGCCTTTGCACTTACTGTTTCCCTTACCTGGTTCAGTCTTCCTAGGGCTCATAGCCTGCTAGTCCCATTTTATCCTTTAGGTCTTAGGGCACCTTCCCTTTCCCTCAGGTGGTCCCTCTGTATTTCTTATTTCAGATCTCTGTTTGCTTGCTTCTGGGCACATCTCACATGGGAAAAATGATCTTGTTTATCCACTATTCATACATGCATTTCCTGCCTCCCTGCTAAAAAGTGACAAGGCAGGGCCTTCCTTGTCTGACTTATTAAGAACCTCAGGGAACTCTGGTGGCCTAGTGGCAAAAAGCTGCACTGCAATCTCAGAGGTACATGGTCTGAATGCACGAGATGCTCTGCTGGAGAAGGAGGGCCAATCTCCTCCTGTACCAGTCAGATCCGATTTGATGGTATACACACATACACATAATAATTAAAAAAAGAAAATTATTAAGAACCTCAGAAGTCAACTCCTTGCCATCCAACTCATAGCTGACTTCCCAGTGGGCTTTTGGAGGCTATGAATCTCACAGGAGGAGATTTCCTATCTTTCTCCCCCTGAGCCGTTGGGGGATTCAAACTGCCAGGAGGAATCACCTTTGGGTTGGCAGCGAAGCTCCCTACAGACTACGCCATCAGGGTTCTCTGATTAGGAACCACGTGATCAATAAGTGGTGATCATCAATGATGACGCCCACGGCTTTGTCGCCTTCGCTTCCTGCCTCCCGTTGATAGCCCCGTGAGTTTGGGATGCTGGTCAGCGTTGCAAAGCTGATAAAAATGAAAAGTGTAAGAGTCTTTGAGATCTCACATTTTAATTTATAGATTCTTGCTGACTGTATTCAATTCTGCATGCCCAGAGGAGACTTGACTGTGAAGCTAAGGGACCATAGGCCCCTCAAATCCCCCTCCAGGGATCCTCTTGATGGTTATGGTTTTATGACATTTCATATATTTTTGTGAAATTTGCAAAAATAAGACTTTGAACTGATGAACAGAACAGCTCATTCAACAGCTGCCTCTTTTTAATTATTGGGTGGGTGTGTGCACGTGTGTGTATATATGTAATACATGTTGTTGTTGTTGTTGTTGTGTACCATTGGGTCAGAACCCACCCACAGCTCCTCCAGTGGGTTTTCAGAGGCAGTTAATCACATGGGAGGACATAGCCCATCCTTCTCTGTTGAAGCAGTTTGTGGTCTCGAAGAGCATGCCCCCAGGATTACTGCTCAGCTTCTTGCTACTAGGCCACCAGAGCTCCTTAGATATGTATGCTGCTGTTGTTATTGTTGTTTACCTTTGACTAACCCATAGCTGACCCTCCAGAGGGTTTTTCAGAGGCAGGAAATGGCACAGGGGAGATTGTCCATCTTCCTCCCATGAAGCAGTTGGTAGATTCGAACTGTGTGCCTTTGAGTTAGCTGCACAACTCCTTACCACAAAGTCAGCAGAGCTTATTTATAACGCTTGTGCCACTTCCACATTTTCTCACATGTACAACTCAGTTTTCAATTTTCAATTTAGACAGCAATTTTATTGTGCAACCATCACCATCAGTCTCTTGCCAAATTTCCCGTTACCAGAAACAGAAACTTGATGCTTCCTAAGGGTTTTCGTCCCTCTCGCCCTGCCGGGTCTAGATATTTCATACAAATGGAGCATATGCTATCTGTCCTTTTGTGATTGACTGACGTCATGTTTCAAGGTTTATCCATGCTGTAGCGTGCATCAGGGTGTCATTTCTCCTGACGGCTCAAGTAATATTCCATTGTCACCATCTACCACATTCAGTTTATCCCTTCACTGGGTTTTTTAAAATTTTTATTTTATTTTTTTAAATTTT
>NW_006399765.1:4741029-4746981 GCF_000299155.1 Elephantulus edwardii
CCACCAACAGTGAATAAGAGTTCCAGTTTCTCCACAGCCTCACCAGCATTTGTTGCTTGCTGACCTGTTAAATTTTGCTATTCTTACTGGGGTGAGATAATATCTCATAGTTGTTTTTATTTTATTATTTTTTGTGTGTACCGTCAAATTGGATCTGACTGGTACAAGAGGAGATGGCGGATTCAAGCAAAGTATTGATGGGATTACAGTGCAGCTTCTTGCCACTAGGCCACCAGAGCTCCCCTATCCCTTCGCTGTTGATAGACATTTTGGTTTCTGCCTTTTGGACTCTCGTGAATAGTGGTGCGATAAACATCAGTGTACATACCGGTTCACACTGCTGCTCTTAGGTTGCTTGGAGTATACACAGGAGTGGTCTTGCTGAGTCCATGGTTTCTTTCCATTCAGCCTTCCCCTTAGCACTGAGGAACACTGGGATGATCCATGAATTTGAATTTGTAACGTTATATTATTTTTCCTAAAGAAAGGCTGCTTCAGTCTCAGCAAATTTAATTCACTCTGGCAAAGCACTTATTTGAACATATTTTCAAATAAAAAATTGTCCCCCCAAGAAAAATATGTGCATAAAAATAATGCTGCAGGAAGTGGGACCCTCCATATGCTGGTAACCCCTAACTCACTGTGGCCACATGCGCCCACAGTGGGCGGGGTCAGGCCTGTCTACTCCCAGACTCACTCTGCGGCCTCCCCTTCCACTAGGTGGTTCTTCAAGGGCATCAGCCGTAAGGACGCGGAGCGTCACCTCCTGGTCCCTGGCAATGTGCTGGGCTCCTTCATGATCCGGGACAGTGAGACCACCAAAGGTGACATACCCCTTGCCCACCCTGGCCTGTCTTGCTATAGCCTGGGTGAACTCATCAAGAACGGGTGTCAGGCCTGTGAGGTCTCACTCTTAACGGGGTTCTCTCTGACCAATGCAGGCAGCTACTCTTTGTCTGTACGAGACTATGACCCTCAGCACGGGGACACAGTGAAGCATTATAAGATCCGGACCTTGGATGGCGGGGGCTTCTACATTTCCCCACGGAGCACCTTCAGCACTCTGCAGGAGATGGTGTCCCACTACAAGAGTGAGTCCTGCCTTGAGGCTGCAGACCTGTGGGGTGGGCCTTTCCACTGGAAAGCCTAGTCAAGAGGGCACCTGACCTCTGAGGCCTGCTGAGCCCTTCCTGACCCTCGCCAGATACCTAACAGCTTTAGATTCTCCTGAAATCTTAGGCTTGTGAAGGAGGAGGGATGGGTTGGCCAAGTTGTCCAAGAGGTGTTTTTCCACTATGCTCTGCTCTCTGGAAAGTCTCCTTGATGTTGGCAACCAGTTGGAACATTGACCACACGCCTTGGACCAGACGGGGAGGCTTCGTCCTGGAGGATACCTCTGACTGCCTGGGAGCTGCCACCTACAGCTGACCAGGGCCTCTTTTTCAGAGGGGAGAGACGGCCTCTGCCAGAAGCTGACTGTGCCCTGCGTGTCCTCCAAGCCCCAGAAGCCATGGGAGAAAGATGCCTGGGAGATTCCCCGTGAGTCCCTCAAGATGGAGAAGAAGCTTGGAGCCGGGCAGTTTGGGGAAGTCTGGATGGGTAAGGATCACAGGGCCAAGGGACAGAGGTCAGGGACAGAGAGGGGAAGAGGATGTGCTTCACTTCCTCCCAGGAACATCCTGAGGCAAAGTGGGAATGGAGGGGACCTGACCCAGGGCAGAGGGAGATTTGCATAATTACCGTAAAGGGTGAGTCCCCTGATAGCAAACCAAATGCTCCAACCCATGCAAACCCTGATTTGCCTTTGAGGCCAGGCTCTGGGTCTCAAGAGCTTCCTTCTGGATGGGGACTCCCCTCCCTCCTATGGACCTAGGACACTCCACCGGTTTGACATTGAGATAACGGAGGTCTCTTGATGATAAAACTAATAGAGAAGAAATGCAGTTTACAGAAGCCCAGGGGTGTTCAATGTTGATAACCAATGAGCAAGCTGTTCTGAACACCCGCTATGTGCTGGGCCCTGCACTGGGGCATTGTGGGACACCAGAAAAGCATGTTCTATCTCCTCCTCCGTGTAGTCACTTGAGAACAGCAATGTTGCTGGACTGTGCAAGATTATAGCATAGGAGCAATGCACAAAGGTGCCTGGTTCATACCACTACGTGTACATGCTGTTAAAAGTGAGGCGCTCTGGTAGCTTAGTGGTAAGGAACTGTACTGCCAACACAAAGTTTCTTGGTTTGAATGACCAGTGTCTCCACAAGAAAAAAATGGGCAATCTCTTCTTGTGCATTTACTGCCTCTGAAAACCCGCTGGCGGGTCAACTAAGGGTTGGTACTCAGTGGTACTTAACACCAACAAGTGGGAGTTAAGGAAATTTACAGAGGTGCAAACAATTCAGCCAGATAAAATAATCTTAAAATCCACCTTCATGTGGCTCAGACATTGGACAAGATATTGTGGCAAGAAGAAAATACAGGAAGGTAAAAGAAATTTGAGTGGTAATTCAAGACCCATAAGACTCTAAACCTTTATTAGAGGAAGACCACACATCTGGATCTGAGCGTTCTGGCAACCCAGGCAAAGGGGGAGACACAAGGAATTGTGAGATTTACAGAACCTGAGAGATGATGCAATGGTGGGTGGGGCTAGGGACCAGCATGTAAGAAGTCTCCGCAGTGAGAGTAGGGAACTGGATACTTGAAGGTCTGAGGTGTTTACAGGGCGATTGATGTGTGGAAAAAAACTAGAGGGAATTGTGTAGATAAGGAACCTGAAAAGGTAGTGGGTTAGTTTATTCATGTAAGTAAGTTCCTGTGGGTCTTGGTTTCAAGAGCAATGCTAAGTGTAAAGAATTTTAAGCAAAGGAGTGTGTGTGTGTGTGTGTGTGTGTGTGTGTAAGTGTAAGACAGAGGCCTAAACTGTATTAAGAATATTTGTTAATCCTTATAAGCCCTTCAAGGGAATGCACGTCATTCCCATTTTGTAGATTGGATAAGCGAGGTTTCAGAGAGGTTAAGTGAGGTGCGGGAGATGGAGCGCCAGCCAGTCTTCCAACGCACATCCCACATCTCTTGAGAGTAGTAGGGAGGGCTTCCTGGCGGAGGCAGACTTACAGATAGGCTGTGGGGCAAGGCCAGAGGATTGTGACAATCTTCCTGCTCTCTACCCACTACAGCCACTTACAACAAGCACACCAAGGTGGCCGTGAAGACAATGAAGCCGGGGAGCATGTCAGTGGAGGCCTTCCTGGCGGAAGCCAACCTGATGAAAACCCTGCAGCACGACAAGCTGGTGAAGCTGCACGCAGTGGTGACGGAGGAGCCCATCCTCATCATCACGGAGTTCATGGCCAAAGGTGCCACGCCCCGGGGGGCTGGGATGTAGGCTTTGGTCCTCACTGCTCAACCAGATACTCAAAGGTTGCGTGCCTCTTGCTCTCAAGGTGCCCCCAATCTGGCACAGAAGCTCTATTGGCAAATATTCATTGAGCAAGCTAAGATGCGACCACTCCACCCTCCTGTTAATGGGGTAAAATAATGATAGAGGGACACCAAGGGGTAGGGGGGACACAGGCCCCCAGGAGAAGGGAGTGAAGCCAGAACCACCCTGGGTGATGGGAGAAGAGGCTGATGGGAGGGAAGCTGTCTGCCCTGGAAGCAGCAATGCCTTGAAAAAGAAATTTAGGTAAAGCACTAGTTCCAGACCTCCATCACTCTCTGTCACAATTCAAGATCTTACAAGGATTTTTTTTTTAGGCCACTATTTTACAGTCATTTCCAACTCCTGCCCTTTTAGTAAATAGTAACATTCCACGCAACTCAATATAATTTAAAATCTCCACTTTCTTTCTTCTTAAATACAGAATTATACCAGCTCTGGTGGTCTAGTGGTAAGAGTTTGCCAACCTCAAAGGCAGGCAGTTCAGATCTACCAGCTGCTCCACAGGAGATAAATGAACAATCTCCTCTCAAGTGATTTCCATCTTCTGAAAACCCACTGGAGGGTCAGCTGTGAGTCAGTTATGACTCGATGGCACATAATGACAAAAAACATAAAGCTATTGCCCTCCGTATGGCTAGGCCAAGAAAACACAGTCTCCATCAAAGAATCAAGTTAGCAGTCTGAAAATTCACATTTACATAACCCAAATTCCATTTCTTAAGTGGTGAAGAAATCTATTTCAAGCCTTTGCTCTGAGCCGTTTGAGCCACCTATACTAAGATGCTGAGAGTTGTGTCTGGTCCCTTTCTGCCCTATACAGGAAGTCTGCTGGACTTTTTGAAAAGTGAAGAAGGCAGCAAGCAGCCCTTGCCCCAACTCATTGACTTCTCAGCCCAGGTAAGAGTCTAGTGCGATGGGGAGAGAGGGGCAGGAATTTCTTTCTTTACCCATCACTGATTCATTGAACACAAACTCTAATAATACCAGTTAATATTTATTGTTAGTTCAGTATGTGCTAAACTTTTTATATGTACCTTACATGTAGTTGGTTCTTGATTGGCCCAAAAAGTTTACCTACATTTGATGACTTGCTATGCATCTGAGAGCTGGACAATGAATAGGGACGACAGAAGAATTGATGCCTTTACATTGTAGGGTTGGAGAAGAGCACTGAACATCCCAGGGATGGCCAAAAGAACAAATAAATAGGTCTCGGAGAGGGTACAGCCAGAGTGCTTTTTGGAGGCAAGAATGATGAGGCTTTGCCTCACATAGTTGGGGCATGTTGCAAAGAGAGGCTATTCCTTAGAGAGGGACCTGATGCTGGGGGAAGGTTGGTGAAGGACAGGAAGACCTTCAACCAGGTGTACTGACATGGTGATTGCCACAATGGGGTCTAGTGTGTCAGAAAGTGTGAAGATGGCACAGGATAGGACAGGGTTCAGATCTGCTGTTCATTGTGTCACTATGAGTCGTACTCAACTCAACAGCACCTACCAACAACAACATTTGATATAGATAAAACCTAAATGTCGATGGTTTTAACTCACCTCTCTGCCCTACCGAGGAAGCCTGCTCTCGAGGCCATTCTGATCTATGGTGACACTCCATCGAGTTGCCAAGGCTGCGAATCTTGATGGGAGGAGACTGCCTATCTTTCTCCTGCAGAGCTGCTGGTGGATCCAAACAGACAGTTTTAGACGACCCATCCAACACATCTTACACTGAGCCACCAAAGCTCTTTTCTGCAGGGGAATAGATTTGAGCTTGATAGTTTTGATTTCTCTTTGGATTACATATACAAACTCTTTGAATCCTTACGTCATCTTGATAAGTCTTTCTTACAGGTCTTTCTTATCTTTTTTGTTTAACAAACCACTCCAAAGCTCAGTAGCTGAAAATGACAGAAATTTATATCTCTGAATTGCTTGGGGTGCCTGTGGTTGACTCAGCAGTTCCTCTGCTCCAAGCAGTGAAGCTGAGCTTACTCCTCATCCTCTGGGGTCTTTCTCCACTTGCCTGTCATCACTCAGAAGTCTAATCAGAGCTCTTTACAGCACGGCCACTGGGTTCTAAACGGAAGTGCTCCAGAGGCCAAGCCCTAATGTACAAGCACTTAGTAAGCCCTTGCTTGCATCCCATTTACTAATCTGGACAAAGCAAGTCAAGTGACCAAGACCAGAATTGATGTAGGAGGGGGTTTCCCAAAGGGAATAATCCCCACGAGGCCGGGTGACTGGATGCCATGAGTGTAACAGTCTGTCATAGATGGATAATTCATTTGACAGAAGAGGAAATTCAGGCACAGAGAAGTTGAACGCAAATGAGGAAATTGAGACCCAGCACAGTTAAATGGCTTATTAAGTTACTGGGCTGATTATAGGGGATATAATAAGTATACTGTCAAGGACCAGATGAGTTGTGGGAGGATGTCAAAGATATCATTCAGGAAGAGTGTAAACGGTCATTACAAAGACAGAAGAGGAAGAAAAGACCAAAATGGATGT
>NW_006399765.1:4749056-4752374 GCF_000299155.1 Elephantulus edwardii
ACAACAACTGTCAAGGACTTCTTGAAAGCATTAAAGAGAAAGGATGTTAGTTTAAAGACTAGGGTACACCCGATCCAAGCCATGGTATTTTCAAATGCCTCATATGCATGTGACAGATGGACAATGAATACGGAAAATTATAGAAAAATTGTTCTTGGGAGAGCTCTGGTGGCCTAGTGGCAAGGAGCTGCAACTACAATCCCAGAGGCACACGGTTCGAATCCAGCAGATGCTCTGCTGGGGAAGGAGGGACAATCTCCTCCTGTACCAGTCAGATCTGATTTGATGGTACACGCACACAAAAATAATAAAATTTTAAAAAAATTTAAAAAAAGAAAAATTGTTCTCTTGAATCCTGGTGTTAGCAAAGAATATTGAATATATTATGTGCTACAGCGCAAGAGAGGAAGACCCTCGATGAGATGGATTGATTCAGTAACTGGGGTAATCGGGATGGGTGTGTCTGAGACAATAAGATTGGCACAGGGTAGATCAGGGTTTAGGGCTGTTGTGCATAGGGTCACTATGAGTGGCAGGTAACTCGACAGCACATAACAACAACCACCAAAAGAACAAACAAATCTGTCTTGAAGTGCAACCAGGGTGCTCTTTAAAGACAAGTATGGTGAAACGTGGTCTCACAGACTTTGGGCATGTTGTCAGGAGGGGTCAGTTCTTAGGAAAGGATGTCATGCTGGCAGAAGTAGAGGGTTAACAAAAAGAGGAAGACTCTCTCTGAGATGGATTGGCACAGTGATTGTAATAATGGGCTCCAGCGAGTTGGAGATCCAGAGGATGGCGCAGGATAGTGCCAAGTTCTAATCCACTGTTCACATGGCATCTGCAATCAAAGCCAACTCGACAGCACCTAATAACAGCAAACATGAAAACGAGAAAATATTCCTGTCCTCAGAGTTTACAATCTAGGTGGGAAATAGATATTAAATAACTGAATCGCCTGCAGAGCCATAAGCGAGGTGGCCGAGTCACAGGCCAGAGTATATGGTCTCCTGATAAGTCGTGGCCACAAATCATAGAAACATGTCTTAAAATTCCTCCTGCTTTCTCATTTTTTTCCCCTCAGCCCTTGCCACTCCTCTCACGCGAGCCTGAGTGCTTTTTCTGTTTTCTCTCTCCTGTCAGTGTAGACATGGGAAAGGGATTGCACTTCAAGGGCATTCCACCTGAGTCCTCAGAGAAGGACATCATGCTTAGAAGGGTGGAGGGTCAGCACAGGAGAGGACAACCCGGGATGAAATGGATTGACTCAGTGACTGTGGCAATGGGAGGAAGTGTGTCGGAGATGGTGAGGTTGGCTCAGGATGGGGCAAGATTCAAAGCTGTTGTGCATTGGGTCCCTATTAGTCATAATAGACTCAATGACACATAACAACAAGAGACAATGAGAAGACTTCAGGGATATCATGTCAATGGAGAAGAGAAGGAAGGGACAGGAGAGAACACTGTGGAAGCCCAAGGGACAGCTTGGTCTCTTTGCTTGAGTCTAAAGTTCTGTGGATGAAGGGAGTGTGGTTTGCATCTTGATGGGAGTTGGGGGAATCCTGTGCCCGGACTAGGATTAGAACTTGAGAAGATGCCAAGGGCATCTGAGTTCATTTGGCTATGCAAATCTTGGGACCCAAAGGTCATCAATACGGTATTATAAAAAGCTCTACCTTCAAAACTTACAATTTGAGGTGAGTGGAGGGAAGGGAAGTATGGAAATTATGACCTGACGTTTTTATTACAATGGACCCTATTCCTAGGGAAATCATATCTGTCCTGTTACTAAATTATACCCATTAAATCTGCAGAAACCTTATTGGGTGGAGTCATGCACTTAGACCAAGGTTATTCTTCCCATTTCCTAGATAAGACAATAGAAACCAGGGAAAGAAAGAGGCTATAGACCTTTGAATATCTATAAATGGAAGGAGACTCAGAGCTTGAGGATATGAGGACACCCACCTGGGAGCCTAGTCTCCACTCTAGTCTCAGTGGAGATGATATGAGAGGATGTCCCAGTGCTGTCGCCAGCTGATGGAGGACCTTGAATGCTGCTCTGGGTCTCAGTGACCCTGTCTGTCACTCATAAGAAAGAATTGGACCGAGACAGCAGGAGAAGGATAAAAACCAGTGAGACAGGTCCCCACACAGACGTTAGACTTCAAAAAGAAAAGAGACAAGAGAAATCGTACCAGAGTATTTTATAGTTCAAAAGGCTCCCAGCTGCCCAGGGACAACAGTCATCCACACCAGTGAACCTTTACCAAGATTGGTAGGAAATGGGTCCCCTTGGACCTAACCACTCCACCCCGCAGTGAATAGACCAGCGTTGTCTTGAGCCTGGTCAAGAAAGCAAAAGATTGACATTTTGAAATTCTGCAAAATTTTGACATGGTGAATTCCATGTGAAATCCCAGTTACTATGTTAATATTGGGAGCAGATCAGAAGTCACTTAACAATCTCATGTTATAAAAAGTCATTACCCTGATAATTTATCTAATAGTTTCTTCTACAGTAATAATTTCAGGGTTTTTTTGTAAATTCCATATATTCAGGTTTCATAGAATTTAATTTTTAAAAATTATAAACTGGGGGGAAAAAAGAATTAGACCACACCTGTGATTTTTCAAATCCAAAAGTTTTTTAAGCCACTACTCCCTTGGCCAAATAAAATCTTATGCAGTAACTGAATATATAGTCATAGCGCTTCTTTGATTGAAGGTGTGCTGTGACTCACATGTGGCCTTTGTTTTGTCCCTCCACTCCTAGACAGGGTCACAGAGCCCTGACCTATGGCACAACCCTGTAAGACCCTTCCAAATGTAGTTCTCTGATTTCCAGATAGTCTTGGAAGCAAACTCAAGTTTCAATTCTTGACACCATGGCAGCCTGCTGGGTAATCATGAGATCTCACTACCTTGTCCATCCCCAATTACTATGTCAACCCTGTGCCTAGCAAGCCAGACTATTGACAAAACACTTGAGAAGAAATCTTTGAAGAAATATAGGCTTGGAAATCACACCTCCCTTATGTTTCCTACACTCCCCAAGCCAAGACTCTTGTCACATTCCATACCCAATCCTCCTACTCCAAACAAAATCAAAACCCTTTCAAACTTTTGTAAAGTCTGGTGTTTAGAAAAGAATCTTGGTTCCAAGGGTCATGGGTTCCCCCTGCTGGCTGCTCTTTGCAAGTGCATCACCTGCTCACCAGGAGACTTGAACCTGCTGTTTCATTGATGGGTCTGGCCAAGTTACAGTGAGGCACTCTCATTCACACACACACACACACACACACACACACACACACA
>NW_006399765.1:4752504-4836990 GCF_000299155.1 Elephantulus edwardii
ACCCACTCACACTCTTGGTTTCTGTTTTTGTTGTTCTTGTGTACCATCAAGTCGGCACTGACCTGTAGCTGACCTTCTGGTGGGTTTTTGGAAGCAGTTAATCACAACGGAGGAGGTTGCCCGTCCTCTCACCACATGGCTGGTGGCCTCAAGCACGTGCCTTCAGAATTGCAGGACAGCTCCTTGCCACTAGGCCACCAGAGCTCCCTTCGCACTCCCCTAGAACAGTACAATTTCGGCTCATTTAGAGACAGCAAGGGATTTGGACCCTGAAGACCAATCAATCAGAACTCGACTCTTAGCATCATGATGGTAGTGTGATCCCAAACAACTGCCCTCTCCTCTGTAAAGTGGGGTTCATACTAACACAGACTGAGGGGGCTCACAGGCCAATTTGTAAACTCTGATGGCTCTCTGAGGGTTCATCTGAAATCTCTTTTTGTCTAAACCCTTGTAAGTAAAAATCTCTCCAAGGCACGATCGCAAGTTTTCTCTCCATCAAATCTCCCCAGGCCCTTTAGTGGATAAGCAGCCTCTACATAGTCTGTTGATCCGTTTGGCAGCCATCATGCTCAAAACCCAACATCAGATCACGTCACATTCCAGCTCAGAGTCTTTTAATGCCCCTCCTCCATTGTGCTAAGAATAAAATGCAACCTCTTGTCTGGGCCTACAGGGCCCAGTGTCTCAACCCTGCCTCCTCAACCTCACCTCCCACTATTCTCCCTGTGGTCTTCTCTACTCAGCCACTCTGGCCTCCTGGCACCTCATGCCCATCCTCACCACAGGGCCTTTGCACGTGATGTACACTCTGCCTGAAATGTCAATATGAGCACCCATCTTCGCTAAAATTTCACCTCCTCAAAGACTTTATGAGACTCCTTTCAAAAGAGCCCTCTGTACTTCATGTCTCGTTGTTGTTGTTGTTGTTGTTGTTGTTGATTGCCATTGAGTTGATCATGACTCATAGCGACCCTATGAACAAAAGTCTTGAAGTCTTTCTATTAACTATTGTCATTTATCAAAGTTCATAGAGTTTCCAGAAGCATGTTGTTTAGGAAGTGGATGCCACCCCTGCTTTCAAGCGAGTCTCATTACCTTGCTTTCTTTTTTTTCCCCTCTGTGTGATACCAAGCACCTCTGTAGGGTTGCCTGGCTCTTTGCTTCAAGCTCTGGTTCAGGTGGCATCTCTGGTGCCTGCAAGATGTTCAGTAGCTATTTGCTGAATTAATTAATGAATTTTCTCTCCCCAGAATTAGGAATGGAGAAAGTATAAGAGAGATAGCAGAATATGATACAAGCCTAGGTTATTTTTGGAAAGGGGCTTAGAGATGAAAACTCTTCATAGTATATAGTGTACTCGAGGGGGGGTAGGGGTATGTGTATGAGTATACAATTTATAGTATATGTAAGATTGATTTATAATATATTTAAAGTCATATAATTTAAAGTAATTATATATTGAGAGAGATGCCAATTTATGATCTTCCCATTTTCCTGGACAAGGCACACACACAGAAGCTGCTGCATAGCCATCTCTAGCTACAAGTTTATTTTTGTTTATTTTTTGAAGTCAGTGCTCAGACATAGGTGTGGGACGTTTTGCACAGAAAGTTCCAGTGTTTATCGTCAATCCCTCTGCAACCATTTTTGACAAGCCTGGCTTCTTTACATCACGTTCCATAATAATATTGTTTGATGAGGGAGTTGCTGCTTATAGTATAGTATATTTAAGATTATATGTGTGCCTAAGACTAAGTATATTTAAGTTAAAGATTACAAGATTTAAGAGTGTGTGTGTGTGTGTGTGTGTGTGTGTGTGTGTGCGCGCGCGCATGAGAAAGAGAAATTATTCTTGCTCTTTCCAGTAAACTTAAGAGAAATGATCTATTACCTCTCCCTTGAGAACCTTGAACTTGTCCTTGGAAGTCTTAGAACTACTGAGAAACCTCCACACTTACCCAGCCCTGAGCATCTTCCCAGAACACAAGACGTGGGAGGGTAAACAGAGACACGCCAGCCTGAGCCCAGGGCCCAGTGACAGAAAAGAGGAAGCGTTCACTCAGAATTTCCAGTTTTCTCACGCTCGGACGCTCCTCTTCTGCCTTGGGTGGGCCGGGCTTGGGCCGGGCCGAGTGTGAGGACATGGGTGCCTCTGTTTTGGGTGGAGATTGCAGAGGGCATGGCGTTCATCGAGCAGAGGAACTACATCCATCGAGACCTTCGTGCTGCCAACATCCTGGTCTCTGCCACCCTGGTGTGTAAGATCGCTGACTTCGGCCTGGCCCGGATCATTGAAGACAACGAGTACACAGCTCGCGAAGGTAAGGAGAGCTGCCAGGTGGGCCTGTGGAGCCCACTGGGAAGGGCTGTGAGGACTGACGCAACCAGTGTCTCTGAGTATCATGGACCTTGATGGGGTCCTTCTGGGTATAGTGTCCTGGACTTAATTAAGAATCTCCTCCAGAGTGAGGAGGGCCGTGCTCGCGACTCCCTGAGAGGTGGTGGTGGTCAGTGAGTCGGCCGGGCTGCTTGGCCCGGAGTGCGGGGCCATGGCGGACGAGGAGCTGGAGGCACTGCGGAAGCAGAGGCTGGCCGAACTGCAGGCGAAGCACGGGGATCCTGGTGATGCAGCTCAACAGGGAAGCAGAAATGAGGAACAGTATCTTAGCCCAGGTTTTGGATCAGTCAGCCTGGGCCAGGTTAAGTAACTTAGCACTCGTAAAGCTTGAAAAAAGTAAAACAGTAGAGAATTACCTTATACAAATGGCAAGATATGGACAGCTAAGCGGGAAGGTATCAGAACAAGGTTTAATAGAAATCCTTGAAAAAGTAAGCCAACAAACAGAAAGCAACAGTTACATTCAACAGAAGAAAAGTAATGGACTCTGATGAAGATGATGATTATTGAACTTAAAACACTTTAAATTTAATGGAACAATTTCTAGAACAACTAGTATTTGACAGAAGTTAAGATATGATTAAATGTTTACTTTTTTATAGTCTATATATGCCTTTAAAAAAAATAAAACTTGTTATGCAGAATTAAAAAAAAATCTCTTCCAGTGGCTTTGAGGAAATTTCAGACCCGATAGAGAAATAATGATTCATTTTGCTGTTGTTGTTGTTGTTGTTGTTGTGTACTGTCAAGTCATAACTGACCCATAGCTGACCCTCCGGTGAGTTTTCAGGCAGTTAATACCGTGGGAGGAAGGTGTCCATCCCTCTCCTGTGGAGCAGCTGGTGGATTCGAACTGCGCGCCTTCAGGATTGCAGTGCAGCTTCTTGCCACTAGGCCACCAGAGCTCCCTAATGATTTGTTTTCAATCTAGTGAAAACAAATGCATGCTGAAATCAAGAATAAGAACAAGGTTAGACATACTACTAAAAAAAAAAAAACAAACACAAAATAAAACTGAAACGAATCCAGATGCCTATAAATAGTTGTGGTGGTGGTTCTATGCCATTGAGTTGGAACAGACTCATAGCTGACCCTCCAGTCAGTTTTCAGAGGCACTAAATCACATGAAAGATCGCCCATCTTTCTCCCATGGAGCACTGGTGGGATCAAACTATGTGTCTTTGGGTTGACAGCACAGCTCTTTACCATTAAGCCACCAGAGCTCTGGTTATAAAATGTTCATATATCCATTCAGATATATATGAGCAATGATTCACAATAAGATGTGATAACTATGCAGCAGTGAAAAACCACAAATAAAACTGCAATAAAACAAATTACCTTCACAGATCAAAATTTAAGAAATTAGACCGAAAAAGAGTTACGTTCTATGTTGTTGTTAGGTGCCATTGAATTAATCACGACTCATAGCTACCCTATCAATGTCGAATCTGAAGCCTGTGCCATCCTCACAATCTCTGACACACTCAAGCCCATTGCTACAGTCACTGTGTCAATCCACCTGATTGAGGGTCTGCCTCCTTTGCTGTCCTTCCACCTTTTCCAAGCATAATGTCCTTCTCCAAGGAATAGCCTCTCCTGGCCACATTCTATAGTGTTCCATTTATATGAAGTTTTTAAAAAGCAAAATTTGTACATGAATATTCACAATAGCATTATTCATAACAGCTCCAAAGTGTGTGTGTGTGGCGGGGGGGGATCAAATGTCCATTCATGGGTGAATGGATAAATAAAATGTAGTGATATATCCATGCAATAGGACATTATTTAACTGTAAAAAGAAATGAAGTTCTAATCCATGTTACAACATAGATGAATCTTGAAAACATTGTGCTAAGTGAAGGAACTCTGGTGATACAGTTGGCAGGGTGTCACACACTGTTAATCCCAGGCTGCGCATGTCCAGAGGTTCGAATACACCAGAGGGGACTCTATAGGGAAAAGCTGGGCCATCTCCTCCACTGTGATTTACACCCTTGGAGACCGGCCAGAATGTCACTATGAGTTTAAGTTTTCGAGTTTGAAGTAAAGGAAGTCAGTCACTAAAGATCCCATAGTACACGGTCTTATTTATGTGCAAATGTATAGAAACAGAAAGGTGATCTAATGGGCCAGTGCTTGTCTGTTAACAAAAAGGTTAGCAGTTCAAACCCACCCGTCTCTGTACAAAAGAAAGATATAACAGTCTGCACCTGTAAAGACTTACAGCTTTGGGGACCCTGTGGAGTCAGTTCTAACTCTGTGCTAATAGGGCCAATATGAGTCAGAATTGCCTCCCCAGCAAGGAGACTTTTTTGGTTTTTTTTCAAGAGAAAGAAACTGAGGTTTATTAGACACTCATAATAGACTATGAACGGGTGAGGACAGACTGATTCCCAGCAAGGAGATTTTTACAGACAGAAAATAAGTGAGTGGTTGTCAGGAGCTACAGGGCGTGGAAAGAATGAAAGTGACTTCTAATGGGTCGGAGGTTTTCCTTTTGAAGTTATAAGAATAGCAAGGAGTTGGAAACAACCCAAGTGCCCATCAACAAACGAACGAATGGATAGAGAAGCTGTGATATTCACACAATGGAATACTACGCTGCATTGAAAAGCAAGGAACTCATGCATTATTATTCAAAATGGGTGACCCTGGAGGACATTATGCTGAGTAAAATATCTCAGTCACAAAGGGACAAATACTGAATGGTGCCACTGTTGTAGAATGGGACTGACATCAGGGTTGGTAAGACTGAGAAAAACTGGATAAATTATGTATACTGCATTGAAACAGATGAGGGAGAGAACAATTTAAAAGTGATATATGATAGGGTATTATGGTTATTACGAGATTCCAGAATTAAGGTTGCATAGTGGAGGGTACATGGGTCAGTGGGGGGTTGCAGGTGGATTGTATACCAATGAAAGAATTTTTCTTTTACTTTTCAAAGAGAGGAGTGAACTGGGGGCGAGGGCTGGACAGGGAGAAAAGTACAACAATGAATTAATGGAAATCCAAAATCTCTGTAAATGTTCATTAAAATTATTAAAATAATTTTTTAAAAAAGAATGTTCTCAGGGAGCTCTGGTGGCCTAGTGGCAAGAAGCTGCACTGCAACCCCGAAGGCACACAGTTCGAATCCATCAGATGCTCCACTGGAGAAGGAGGGGCAATCTCCTCCTGTGCCAGTTGGATCTGATTCGATGGCACACAAAAACAACAAAAAGAATGTTCTCTTCACTCCCACTCATCTTTAGCCTTCTATCATCAGGAGGGAAGCAAGCTCCTTGAATCTGCAGTGATACCTGTAGTTCTGCAGAGCACAGATTTGGGCAACTGTTGCCCCTCCCTGAGCCTGATTGTGCCTCAGATCTCCCCTGATTCCACTCTGTCCAACCCTACAGGGGCCAAGTTCCCTATCAAGTGGACAGCTCCAGAAGCTATCAATTTTGGCTCCTTCACCATCAAGTCTGATGTCTGGTCCTTTGGTATCCTGCTGATGGAGATCGTCACCTATGGCAGGATCCCTTATCCAGGTAGGAAAGAGAGATGTAACCTGGGGATGCTTGGAGGGTCTAGCCTGGCCATCTCCTCCTGTCAATGTGTTCATCACTCAGATTGAGCTCTTGATCCTCTTCCTCTACCTCTCTTCCCCAACCCCCTCAGTTGAAGAGGAAGATCCTACCCACTCAATTGCTTAAGCTGAAAACTGGAGGCTTCCTTGGCCCTTCCCTCTTCTTCACCCCAACACCCAAACGCTCACACAGAGCCCTGTCCATTCCATGTCAAACATATCCCAAATCCGGGAGCTCTGGTGGCCTAGTGACAAGAAGCGGCGCTGCAATCCTGAAGGCACGCGATTCAAATCCACCAGATGCTCCACTGGAGGAGGGACAATCTCCTCCTGTGTCAGTCGGATCTGATCAATGGTACACAAGAGAAGAAAAAAAAAAATCCCAAATCTGCCAGCTAATAACTTCATAGCAACCACCACATCCACGTCCACAACATCTTTCATCTGGCTGGTGCTGGTCTCCTTGGCTGGTCTCCCTGCTTTCTCATGTCTCTCCCACTAAGTATTCTTCTTATGCAACCAAAAGGCTCTTTAGAAGCCGTGAACTCCATCTTGTCTCTTTTCTACCTCTAAGTCTTTAATGATGCTCACACCCCTCTCTTTAATGATCTCACATTATAATTAGGCTAGAATCTCAAACACCTAATCATGGCTTGCAGGTCCTTTCTGATCTTGCTCCCACCTGCCTTTCCACTTTCATTTTATTTAGTCCCCTATCACCCTGTCGTCTAAAGTGCCATATCTCTCTCTGATTACCCCCCTTCATCACAGCCGATGATGCTCCACTCATTGCATTTGGCATAATGTATAATTATGCATTTATAGTATATATTTACTGAATATTTTTCCTATCCGACTCTGACCTCTGTAAGGCTCATGATAATATGAAATCATATTTCTTTTTGTCACCAGCATAGCCATAGTGCCTACCTTTGAAATATGGCAAGAATTTGGTAACTATTTGTTGAGTGGCCTCATTTAGTCTCATATCTACAAGCAGTGCCCTTCACTGAGTATAATATGATGGGAATATAAAAATGCACCCAGCACATAGAATGGCTAGGACTCAATAAATAGTGTTCTCTGTCCCCTTGTTAGTTAGAATGTTTCCTGAGGTATCTATAGCCAGAGCCCTTCAGAGGAGGGAAAAGGCCAATGTAAAGAGTCCCTGGCTTTTGAGTCCTGTCTTCATTAATTACCATAAAATGACTCATATGAAACCCAGAACTTGATGAGTCTAGCTCATTTTTCTGGGTCTTGAAAGTTCTCTACCTTTGATAGGGTGCAGTCTTACCACTTATTTTCCTGTCACTCATTTTACTGGAAATGAGCTGTTTTCCTTCTTTGATCATTGTGTAAAAACCTTACACTGCTTCTGGATTTTACAGGTTTTACAGTATCACATCCTGACAAACTCATTTTACTCCCATATCCCAGTATTCTCACCTGCAAATAATGTGCAGCCTCTAAGTCAGCAGTGCAGCTCGCTGTGAGCTGCACCACCAGCGCTCCTCTGTAAATACTGGAGGCTGTTACAGCCTCCTTGCAGAGATTTTTGTGAGGATCAGAAAGAAAAGAAGTCAACGCTTGGTTCGTTCAACAGTATTTACTGAATTCCCTACTGTGTGTCAGGCACCAAGGACAGCTCGTGACGAGCTCATGTTCATAAGGAATTTATGTGCTGGCTAAGACAGTCACATAGTAAACAAACACTCTTAGATGGACAGAACTGCTGGGAAAAGAAAATAAAACAGGGGAATGTGACAGGCATGGCCAGCATTCTACAGAGAGCCCTGTCTGGGAAGTTATTGTTGTTGTTGTTGTTGTGGTGGTGGTGGACCGTTGAGTCAAAACCAAGCCATAGCTGACCGTCCAAAGGCTTTTCAGAGGCAGTGAATCTTACAGGAGCAAAGTGCTTATCTTTGTCCCTCAGAGCAGCTGGTGGGTTCAAACCATGTGCCTTTGCATTGGCAGCTCAACTCCTTACTGCTAGGCCACCAGTGTGCCCAAGAAGCTTATATTTAAGCTGAAAAAATAGCTGGATGAGGGCGCTCTGGTGGCCTAGTGGCCAGAAGCTGCACTGCAATACTAAAAGCACACGGTTCAAATCCATCAGATGCTCCGGCGGAGAAGGAGGGGCAATCTCCTCCTGTGCTAGTTGGATCTGATTTGACAGTAAACGAGAGAGAGAGAGGAGGAGAGAAAGGGAAAAAGAGAGAGAGAGATGTATGTATCTATATATCCATATCTGTATCTATATCTGTATCTATATCTATATCTATATCTATATCATCTATATCTATCTATATATCTCTATCTCTATATATATCTGCATATTTTCTGTTAGAAGATTCTACTATCTCATAGGACCTGCAGGGTGTCTGTAGAATAGCCAGGAGACCGGTGAGCTGGGCTCAAGTAAATGAGTGTAGGTGATGAGGGCAGCAGGAGCCAGACCATGCAGGTTCCACCTCTGGTCATTGCTGGCACATCAATGTTAGTCTAAATACATGAAAAGTCACTGGAAGCTTTTTAGGTAGCAAAGTGGCATCATCTGATTTAAAATGATGCTCTAGTTCAGGGTGGAGAATGAATTAGGGACAAGGATGGTGGTCCCATGGGGCATCTGATGCAGTGGCCTGAGAAGTGAGTGGAAGCTTGGATGGGATGGTCATGGTGACAACACATAAGTTGGTGAGTTGGCGATACATTTCTAAAGAAGAAAGGATATGGCTTGCTGATGTGAGAGATGAAGCAAAGAAAAGAGTCAAGAATAATTCTCTTGATTTTTATTTCTTTTAATCGAGCAATTGATGAATGGTGATCTAGGAGTTCTACTGTAAGAGTTCTACTGTAGAGTTCTGTTGTAGCCATGTTACAGAGACATACAGGCTCATAGACATCCACATGGAGATGTTCAAGGACACACCTGGATACATAAGTTTGGAGTTCAAGGTTGATCATAGAATCATATAAAACAGGATTATAGACGTGTAAATGGTTGTTAGCATGGTAAACATACATGAACTTATATTGAGTGAGGATATAGTCCCAACTCAAAGGCACACTGAGCATGGTCAGCTATTTTGTCTTGAGAATAAAACCAGTGCACAAGCAGGCAATGAGTAATGAAGCCACGTGTTCCTGACAAAGCATTCATCTATGAGTAACAAAACAACAGAGTAAGAATGGCTGAAACAATAGGTAGTTTACTATTCTCCATAATAATAAGTCCCCACAAGTGGCTAGTTAGTTCAACAGCTCAACGACTACTGGGACTCTGAGTTAGTTTCCCTGTAATTGTTGTTCCCATGAGGTCAGATGTTGCTGCAGCTCAAGTATTATATCCTCTCACAGTGTTGGAAAGAAGGAAGAAAGGAGGGAAGGACGGGAGGGAGGGAGGAAGGAAGGAAGGAAGGAAGGAAAGAAAGAAGGAAGGAGGGAAAGATGTTTCCTCAAGTTTTTGGGTTGGGTTTTTTCCTTTCTCTCCTGACTTTTGTATGTGTGCGTGGTAAGTTGTAAGTTATACACAACCAAGCTTATACCAATTTCCTACTTTCTATGTATACTATTCAGTGACACTGATTACATTCTTCAAGTTGTACAGCCATGCCACCTATCCTTTTCCTAATGATTCCACCATCATAACATAAACTCAATTCCAAAGCCCCTCCTTGATCAGGGAGGAAAACCTTTCCTTGAGATGCCTCGGTCAACTTCCTCTCAGCTCCCATTGCCAAATTGGGTCCCCCACTCAGGTCGTATGTCCATGCCCATGCTGCAAGGGAGGCTGGGAAAACGAGAGTCTGGCTCAGCTGCCAAGCTGGGGGTGGAGAGGGGTGGTGGCTGTTGGTGAAACAACAGTATCTTTCCCGACACCCCCATCTCAGGAATGTCAAATCCGGAGGTGATCCGGGCGCTAGAGCGTGGCTACCGGATGCCTCGGCCCGAGCACTGTCCAGAAGAGCTTTACAGCATCATGACACGCTGCTGGAAGAACCACCCGGAGGAGCGGCCCACCTTTGAATATATCCAGAGTGTGCTCGACGACTTCTACACAGCCACAGAGAGCCAGTACCAACAGCAGCCCTGAAAAAGGAGAGTCAGAGCAGGACCTGGACCAGAGGCAGGGGCTGGGAGGCAGCTCCAGCAAAGTCCACTTTGACCCACTCACCTTTCCCACTCCCTGACACCCACTCTCTCGACAGTCATAGTTTCTTCAGTTGGCAAATGGGTAGGTTGAACTGGATGATGTCCTTTTGACTCTGCAGTTTAATAAAAACAATCAGACCCACTGGATCAAGTCAAATCCAACACATAGCAGCCCTGTAGGACCATGTAGAACTGCTCATAGAGTTCCAAGGCTCTGCATCCTGTGGAAGCTGACTGCTTCATCATTCTGTGGAGGGGCTGGTGAGTTTGAACCGCCAGCTTTTTGGTTTGCAGCCAGATTCTCTAAGCACTGCTCCACCATGGCTTCTGCCTTCAATTCCCAGGAGACCTCAAATGTATATTGCCAGTGTCTGGGACAGCTGGATCTCTGTTCTGGTTAGAAAGGGAAACCTCAAAATTCACGAGATAAATATTTAAATAAAATCTAAGAACGCCAAGGACCTCATCAACATGTTTGCTTTCTTTTCCAGCGAACTCACAAGTGTCTGTTTGCTTTCTTGGTGAAGGGAAGCGAGAAAGGAGCAAGCACAGGCCCTCCCGAGATCAGTGATGAGAAGAGAATGGGGTCCAGTGCTTCAGGTTCTCTAACTGCCCTAAACTAATGTGAGCTGCATTCATTCCCTGTAGTTACTGTAACAAGCGGCCACACACAGTTCTAGCTCAGCAGGCTTTCATTTCTTCTAAAGGCTTTAGGGGAGAAATTCATTTCTTAAAGTTTTCCAGCTTCTAGAGGCTGCCCACATTCCTTGACTTGTGGTCCCCTTCCTTGCATCACTTTAAGGTCTGCTCTACCCTTTGCATCAACACATCCCCTCTAACGCTTCAGCTTCCCTCCTGCAGTCATTGTACCCCTTGTGACTGCCTTGGACCAACACAGATAATCCAGGATAATATTTTCACTTTTAAGATCCTTACTGTAATCATCTGTTCACAGTCCTTAATGCAATGCCAGGTGTTGCAGACCGAGGGTAAAGTATTATTATAATTATTAATAATGAGACAGACAACCAAGAATGAGATAGAACAGAGAGCATAAAAAAAACAGGGGGCCAGCAGTTCTCCGACTGAAGACCCCCCTATTCCAGCTTCCTTGTATCTTTATTGAAAATTATCAGGAAGCAAATCACCAAGAGAATTCGTGCAAATGAAGCCAAGCACTTACTATTGAAAACCTTCCCCTTGACTCAAGAGGGAGGGGTCAGCAAATGTAAGAATCTGGTAAACCCTTAAGGATTGCCTTGGTACCTCAGGGTGAATTCCATCCTGAAATAGCATTCAGTTTATTACAAATATTTAGTATTGGCTTCCCATAGTTGGAAATTGACAAATTTGGAGATGAGGACGTGAAATATCTTTTGGGTGGAGGTATTGTTCTGCCTCCCACACTGGCTCTGGGACACTGGTTTTTGTCTCCAAGTATGAGGGTTGCCAAACTTTTGACAATGATTTTTTATGAGCTGTGCCCCAGACTCTCCTGACAAGTCACCTTGTGAGATAAGCTGGTCAATCTGATCTCCCCAAGGCTAAAAGCATGCTCCAGGGCCATCATGGCTATCCTAATGCCATCTGTCTTCATCTAGGTTCCCTAGAGGAGCAAAGTAAATGAAGTATGTGCAAAAGCACACAAGGAGAAAGATTTACTTCAAGGAAATGGTCCACAAAATTGTGGGGGCTGTTGTTAATTGTCCTCAAGTCGAGCACAACTTCTAGCAACCCTATGAAGAAAAGGCCTGAAGCCTTTCTATAACTATCATCATTTATCAAAGTTCATAGAGTCACCAGAGGCATGTTGTTTAGGAAGTGGATGTCACTCCTGATTCCAAATGTGAGGGCTGGGAAGTCCCAAATCCAGGGATCAAGTGGTTGGCTTATGGGATTTCAAGGACTGATAAACTCCAGATCTGCAAGTCAAATGATGGTCTAAAGGTCTCTGCTGGCTCACCAAGTTGCAGGGGCTGGTGAATTCAAATCTTCAGGTCAGGTAGCAGACTGAAGACCACAAACTTACAGTCAGAAAGAGGACAAGCCCTCTAAGGAAGCTCTCCTTTCAGCAGACTGGCTAGTCACCTCAGATCACATCATAAGTGATTACATTATAGAAGGACAATCAGTCCAAAATCTGCCACACCAGTGAGAATCATCATCTCATCAAATTGACACATAACCTTCACAATCACAGTCTATCCTTTGTTTGTTTTGCAGCTGTACACATCTCCCTAAACTGTGCATAATCTCCAAATAAAGACAATCATAAAAACATACTTATGCCTAACATGATGCACCTAACATGCATACAACCAAAAATGTAAGAGCTCCTTCTACATATTGAATTTGGCACAAGAAAGAAGAAAACCAACATATTTTATTTACATAGAAACATAGTAAGAAATACTTATTACAATTACAATCCTAATTTCTGCAACTGGTCACATAGTATTTAAAATGATCTCCTTCTACTACCCACATCCAAATGAGCTATATGTTACCTACAAAATCCCACCAAATGCTGTACCTTCTTTTCAGTTGTAGGAGGGCCCAAAACCAACAATTCACCCTCCATTTTATAAGGATTATTTTGATATGCCCCATAAACATTGTACCTTACAAATTTTACTAAAGTGTTTGAATTTTCACTGGGTTAATTTATTTCCCTCTGGCATGCCACTGTCTTGCCATTAAGTCTAGTTGTTGATACTTCTTCCTTAGCAGGTCCAATCAGCAAGATTTCATCAGTATAACGGATGTGTGTAATGTCTGGTCAATTCAACAACTCATTGCTGGCAAATTAGAACTGACTCAAATCCACCTCATAGAGGGCTCCTGTGCTGTCCCTCCACCCTACCAAGCATGATGTCCCTCTCCAAGGACTGGTCCCTCCTTACAACATGTCCAAAGTATGTTAGACGGAGCCTCAGAATCCTTGCCTCCAAGGAGCCACCAGGTTTAACCCTTTCCAGGATGAATCTGTTTGTTTTTCTAGCAGTCCATGGTACCCTCAATACTCTTATCCAGCACCACAGCTCAATTCTCCTTCTATCCTCCTTAGTCATTGTCCAACTCTCTGATGCATAACAGGTGATAGCAAAGACCATGGCCTGTATCAGACGTACCTTAGTTAGGGAAAGGTAATTAAGATGTGTGTGGGGTGAATTTTGACATAGGACTGGAGAGGTGATATACCTCTGGGGTAAAACAATAAAGATATATTAGTTGGCCTTGTTAACTGAAAGCAAACTGCTTCTTATAGTTTTTAGAAAAAAATACTGAGGAAAAAAAGTGTTAGATCAATAGCTGCATTCCAGGTTCCAGGAGATGTATTAATTTATTCAAGCAATGAAATTATACTACAACAGCCACAGCAATCAGAGTCACCATCTGGTTAAGTTTATGATGATCTACTGTCTTCTCAAAGACAGTTTTCTGCACAAATAGATAAGTTGTTGATTGGGGATGTGGCAGAAATCACTACCTTTCTACCTTTTAAGTCCTTGATAGTTGTGTGATCCAACCAGAGGTGAGAGTCTGCTTTTCTGTGGTTACTACTTTCTTAGATAATTTTAAAGGCTCCCATTTGACTTGTCTTACCATAATAGCCTTTACTCAACATGTCAGGGATCCGGTGTGGAATTTCTTCCAGTTGCTGAGTACATCTTATCCAATTATCCTGGAACTTTAGAAATCACTACGGGAGAGTTCCTGGAATTGTAGGATCTGGCAAATCTCAAATCTGTGGGTCAGGTGGTTGTCTGAAGACTCTTTGCTGGCTCATATGGTTGCAGGGCTGCTAAACCTCAAATCTGCAGGTTAATTCGCAGGCTAGAGGTTTCTGCTGATTCACAGGTTGTGAGAGCTGGTGAATCCAAAGTCTACAGGCTATGCCTGAGACTGAAGACTTCCTGCAGGCTTACAGCCCCAAATCTGGAGGCCAGGTGATAAGAAGAGGTCAAGAACGAGACTTCAAAATACCTATTTATATACTGAAGGTGGGTCACACCCCTAAAGAAACTCTCTTTTCATTTGATTGGCTGATGACATCATGGAGTAGATTACTTATAGAATTCAATGTCTGCCAAAGATTGTCTACTGAGAATCATAGCCAAACTGACACATAACATTAACCATCACAGCATTCGTGGTTGCTGAACTCCTGAATTCTGGAGATGGGGCTGCTGCAAGGTACCTGCTTGAGAGGTTCTCACATGGAAGGAAAGGAGATTTGGAAGAAAGCAATGGAGACAAAGAGGTGATAACACTTCCTGCATGTTGCCTTGATTGAAGATCCCTGGCTGTTAGTTTCTTTAACAGAGGGGAAAGAAAGTGGCCAGTGAGGAGACAAGTGAACTAAATCTTTCTTTTGTTGTTACATGCCCTTAAACAGTTGCATCACAGGACCCTCTTGGGTCCCACGGAACTCCTATATGAATTGACTAGTAGGCAAGGACCTAACTTTTGAAACAAGTCCCTCTCTTTTGGTATCTAACCCCAGAGTCTTGTGATTGGAATTGGCATTTGTGACTTGTATATTGAATTACTGTACAGCAAATATTTACTCTCTTCACTTGGGAGAGGTACTCTGTTCTGCTGTATTGATATTGCACTGGGCCATGAGACCAATGGGGTGTTGGCAGAGATGATGCAAGCAGAGGTTTGAATGTGCTTGTGGGGCTGGGTTTGTTCTCTGTGCCAGCCTTTCGCCTTGAAGACAAAATCAACACCATAGCACACATAAGGGTCCCAGGGAATGCTTATATTGGATTGATAGTGTACCTACAAGTAGAACAGGGATCTCTAACAGTGTCAGAGCAGTAGAAAAAGAAAAGTAAGCATGTTTTAATTTACGTAGCTAGTGATTGAAGTTCTCATTCTCTGGTCTGGGCTGGTCCAAGGAAGATTGACAATTTTTTGGAGCAGATATCAATGCATAACGACAACAACAATAACGTCAACCCAAACTGTAGCTTGGAGTTAAGCTCAGCTGAGCCAAGGCTACATCAACTGAACCCTAGCTGCCTTGCAGACATGTGAAAAAGAAATAGATGCTTATTATTACAAGTCTTTGAATCCTGTGTTGGTTTGGTTTGGTTACATAGCATTACCACAGCAATCACTAACAGAAACATGACCTCCGTGACTGGAGACTATTGCTAGGATGGATGAGGTCATGAGATCAATTCCTCCTTCTCTTGTTAGTTCACACTGCCCTCTAAACCTGATTCATTTACTCTGATCACAAGAAAGATTAATAAAAGCATGAGGACAGATTTAGTGCCACTAATTCCACAACAAAGCTGTACATAAATCTCCACTTGTTGTTGTTGGGTACCATCCAGCCGGAACTGACACATAGCTGACCCTCCAGCAGGTTTTCAGAGGCAGTAAATTGCACAGGAAGAGACTGCCCATCCTTCTCCCACGGAGCAGCTGGTGGGTTCAAACCACATGCCTTCGGGTTTGTAGTGCAGGTTCTTACCAAAACCTCCATTTGAAGGTGATGGTTAAAGATCTGGACATGATGTCTTTGTTAAGAGGTCATCAAAGGCCTCCCTCAATCTAATCTCTATCTGTGGCTTTGAAATGAAAGACATGTATTTGACCTTTCCCTTTGGCTTTGAAATAAAATTTCCACTTGGGTCCCCGCTTTTGTCATGTGTCCACCCTGTCACAATCTATAATCTGTTCTGGCGTAAGTCTATCTATACCTGTTTACACTCTATTTCCAGCTCTTTCCTTTTGGAGAATTGGCAATGACTGCTTGTTGTGTCATATCTATGGCTCCTGTTCTTACAGAGGAAGAAAAGTATTCTTACAAACATATGACCGCCCAGATGGAAGGCTACATGGACCCTTTTGCAGCCTAAGATAGCCATGTGACTAAGTTCTGGCTGATTGGTTGTAAGTGGAAAAATATTGTAGTAGTAGCTTCCAGGATCCACACTTACACACTACACCAACAACTGACGTAGATTCTTTGCCCCCTTGTTTTTCTATTTTCCTCAATCTTGTTACCTGTATTATGATGTGAGGGCTGTAACTGTAGCTGCCGTCTTGGACCCTGAGAACTAAGGAGGAACTCTAAGGATTGCTAAGCTGGATGGAACCTGGGTCCCTGAAGACATTTTGGGGCACAGTCATCATACTGGCCTGGATTGCCCACATGCCAGAGTGTGGTACACACTGTTAGTATCCTGACCATGTCCCTTAAAACACACTGGGTGAGGGAAACACCACACTGGACTTTTAAGCTGTCATTCTCACTATCAAGTGGTGTATATTGTATCAGACAGCTAACTGAAAGGTTAGCAGTTCAAATCCACTAGCTGCTAAAGAAGAAAAAGATCTTCCTGTAAAGATTTATAATCTTTTGTAAAGTTCATACTGTAAAGATTTACAGGCTGGGAAACCCATGGGGATTTGTTATCTGTAAGAACCACAGCAGTGGGTTTATCTGTTTGAATTCTATGCATGGCTGTGCATGAATCCTATTTTTCTAAAGCTATCAGAAAAATGTTTACCTGTGCTTTATTGATTATGCAAAGGCATTTAACAACATGAATCATAAGCTATTGATAACATTGTGAAGAGTGAGAATTCCAGAACAATTGTCAATTTTCTCAGAATGCTAAACTTGCCAAGAACTTAAAATCTCCTGGAAGGATTTAGAAGGAGCCCTGGCGACATGGTGATTAAGGACTTGGCTGCTAACCAGAAGATAGGCAGTTCAAACCTACCAGCTGCTCCTTGGAGGAGACGTATCTGTGTGCTCCTGCAAAGATTTATAGTTCTGGAAACTCTATGGGGCAGTTCTACTTTGCTCTATACAAACAAGGTCGCTGTGAGTCAAAATCAGTTTGACAGCAATGGGTTTGGTTTATGTTGAAATGACCTGATTGATCTGCTTCCAAAAGATCATGGCCCTGAAAACCCTGTGTAGCAAAGTTCTACCCTGCACATATGGGGTCACTTTGAGTCATAGTCAACAGAAACTGGTTCAGAGGGAGTTCTCAACTAATAATGCTTGGGAGTTGGTGAATGCATACTCCAGTTCCCTTGCCCCTTGCATGGGAGAACTTTGCAGAGAATGTTCTGCATCATTCCCCACGAGATGAAACTCCAATCATCGACAGTGGAAACTTGCTTGACAACAGACTCTTTTGCCTTCCCCTCCCTTTGCCGTTTGCCTATTACACTGATGGCAGTGGTAAACCAGGAAAGCTTAACACCTAGCTTTCCATGTGTAGCATGAATGTGGGGCAGCAGTTTTGTTTCTTCTAATGAATAAGATGAAAGACTCCTCACTGAGGTGAGAATCTGGTTCCAAAATCAAGTGAGTCAAAGTTCCAAGAGTCAAGTGTCAAAAGCAGCTAAACCAGAAGCTGCTGGCCTTGCCTGCCACTGTGGCCTCCATGGACGAGTCCTCCAACAGCCTTGACCCCAGCATCCGGGGAGACGCTTCCCAGTCAGAAGTGGATGACTGCAAGATGAGCAAAGCCTCTACTCAGAGCTACTCCTGAGAGGCCCACTCAACCGTCCATGGGGATGAAGAACTCTCGAAGCTGGAGGGCAACAGAGGAATTGCTGTCCTCTCCAGGGGCTCCCTCTTCTGCTGACTCCTAACAGAATGGGGTCATGTAATGGTCAGAGATACAGGCAAAGACCCTTACCAAAAAAAAAACCAGAAAGAAAGAAAAAAGAAATAGTGAATAAATATATCAGAACTTTGCTTGTTAGTCAATAATATGAGGAACTTCTGGCTAAACGGGATATGAGTTTTAAATATTGTCAAATTTTTGTGTTATTCACAATAGTTCCAGACACTTTGAAGTTTAATCCACATTATCAGTATTTCCCCCACCACTTTAAGTCTAGAATTAAAGGTTACATTCCATTGGAACATGCTGTTGTTATGTGCTGTCGAGTCAAAATGGACCCATAGCTGACCCACCTGCGGGTTTTCAGTAGCAGTTAGTTTTACAGGAGGAGACTGACCATCCTTCACCCACAAAACAGCTGGTGGATTTGAACTGTGTGCTTTCACGGTTGCAGTTCAGCTTCTTAGGCCATCAAAGCTCCCTAGTGCAACATAACCATTGTTGTTGTTGTTGTTGCTATGTGCCATCGAGTCGTTTGGGACTCATAGGGATCCTATGTACAAGAGCCCTAAACGCCGTTCTATTGCTGTCTCAAACACATTCATTCCCAGCACTCCAGTCCAGAATCGATCCATCTCATCAAGGGTCTTCCTCTCCTGCGCCGTCCCTCCACTCTCCCAAACATGATGTCCTTCTCCAAGGACCAGTCCCTCCTTGCAACATACCCAAAGTATATCACATGAAGCTTCAGAATCCTTGACTCCAGGGAACATTCTGGCTTCACCCTCTCCAGGACAAACCTGTTTGTTCTCCTAGTAGTCCATTGTATATTCAACACTCCTCCAGCACCACAACTCAAAGGCATCAATTCTCTTTCTATCATCCCTATTCACTGTCCAACTCTCTGATGCATAGCAAGTAATTGCAAAGAGTATAACCTGGATCAGGCTCACCTTAGTCTCCAGCCTGACGTCATTGCACTTCAGTACTCTTGAGAGGTCCCTCACAGCTTTCTTTCCCAATGCAATTTGTCTCCTGATTTCCTGGCTGCTGAAACCAAGAGTGTTGACTGCGGAGCCAAGTAAACGAAAACTGTTAACTATCTCAATCACTTCACCATCCATACTGATGCTGCCAATTGGCCCAGTGGTGAGAATCTTTGTTTTCTTGGGAATTAGTTTTGGGAATCCGGGCAGGGACAGAGGCGGAGCTTTCCTCATCTCCACGCCTCATTCAGGTACCCCACAGAACATAACCATGCTCATTATATTAATTGTCTTGAATTGCTTTTGTACTATAATGGTAGAGATGAATATTTAAAACACAATCATATAGTGTATAAAGTCATTTAAAGTTTCATTGAAACCTGGTATGTTGTTGTAATAAAAATAAATCAAGTCCTGATTTGCATAATTTGCTTATTTCCATCATGTATTTATTCCTACCGTCACCAATTTCAGCTTACTAATAAGAGTTCCATGATTTTCATAGCCTTAAGCACCTTTGCTGTTTGCAGATTCTTCTTCCATAAAATTAAACCTTACAATTGTATAGCCATACAGACAGATATATTATTGTTATATATTAAAACACTTTATTCAACCTAAGAATTGATGGCTTTGAGCTGTGGTGTTGGAGGAGTGTTTAATACACCACGGGCTGCTAGGAAACAGATTTGCCCTGGAGAGGGTGAACCCAGGCTGCTTCTTGGAGGCTAGGATTCTGAAGCTTCGTCTGACATACTTTGGAGATATTGCAAGGAGGGACCAGTTCTGGAAAGAGATGTCATGCTTGGGAGGGTGGGAGGACAGCGCAGGAGAGGAAGACCCTCAATGAGATGGATTGATTCAGTGACTGGGGTAATGGGGGTAGGTGTGTCAGAGACAATAAGATTGGCACAGAATAGAGAAGGATTTAAGACTAGTGTACATAGGGTCACTATGAGTCGCAGGTGACTTGAATACACATAACAACAACAACAAAAGGTGATATTGTTTTTCTGCTTTTAGAATAGAAATCAATTTCCTTTAAACATTTCCATGACCCCCTAAAAGTATTATGTTCACTGGTAACTGTGTTTATTGTGTTGATGTTTAAGTTTACCTTACTATCAGATGTCCCTGAACACATTGTTAAGAAAAGATGTACAGAACATAGTAAAACCTATTATTATTGTTGTTATTATGTGCCATCAAGTTGCCTGTGACCCTATGTACAACAGCTCTGAAGCCTGCCCCGTCCTGAGCCAGTCTCACTAATTCCAACAAATCAACTCCCATTGCCCCAGTTACTGTATCAATCCATCTTTTTTTTATTTTATTATTAAATTTTATTAGTTTTAATGAACATTTACAGGGATTTTGGGTTTTCATTCCTTCATTGCTGCACCATTCTTTCTACCCTCCTCCCCAGTTTGTTCTTCTTCCCCCGCCATCCGAATGTCTGTTTTAATTGTCCAATTGCCACAGTGCTTGTTAAAGTCAGTTCTGATTAATCTCCTTTGTCAGTGTGTCCTTTGCCATTCCCTATCACTTCTCCCTGAGAGAGACTTCACCCTGATTCATAAGGAAAAGGGGATGGCGTATTCCCTTAGCTACTTCCTGCTGAAAAGGGACGCTGTGGGTTTCAGGGTGAAGATCTTCTCTCACTACTCTAAAGGGCCCCTTTGGCAGTAGGAAACACATAGACTATTATGGAGATTGATTTTGGAATTTAGATGCACAGTTATTAATTGTGCTTAGCCGTACATGTTCATATCCTTGAAGATGAATCATGGGGGTGTTGCGACCTAGAAGACACAAATTTAACTAACAAGTTATAAGTACATGAGTCAAAAATTATGGAAAAGTAAAAGAAAAGATTCTTTCATTGTTTTACAAACCCTCCCCCAGGTCCCCTCCACCATGTAGCCATCGCTCTAGACTCCTGTGATGACAGAAATACCTAGTCACATATCTCTTTTAAACAGTTTTCTCCCTCCTCTGTTTCAGTGCAGTATACATTATTGAACCCATCTTACTCAGACTCTCCCCAACCCCGAGGTTAGTCCCATTCTACAACAGTGGCATCATGTAATATTTGTCCTTTTGTGACTGGGATATTTCACTCAGCATAATGTTCTCCAGAGTCAACCATTTTGAATAATATTGCATGAGTTCCTTGTTTTTCAATGCAGCATAGTATTCCATTGTGCGAATCACAGCTTCTCTAGCCATTCGTTTGCTGATGGGCACGTAGGTTGTTTCCAACTCCTTGCTATTGTGAACAAAGATGCAATAAACATGGGTGTGCATATATCTGCTTGGATGTCAGCTATGGTCTCTTCAGGGTATATTCCCAGTAGTGGAATTGCTGGGTCAAATGGTATCTCTATTTGCAACTTTTTGAGAAAGCGCCATACTGCTTTCCACAGGAGTTGCACCATTTTACACTCCCACCAACAGTGAATCAGGGTTCCAGTTTCTCCACAACCTCGCCAGCATTTGTTGCTTGCTGTTCTCTTAAATTTTGCTATTTTGACTGGGGTGAGATGATATCTCATAGTTGTTTTAATTTGCATCTCTCTTAGGGCTAGGGATTTTGAGCATTTCTTCATGTGCTTGTTAGCCATCTGAATGTCGTCTTCGGTGAAGTGCCTGTTCATATCCTGTGCCCATTTTTCTATTGGATTATTTACCTTTATCTTGTTGTGGTGCTCAAGTATTTCATAAATTCTGGATATAAGTCCCTTATCTGATATGTTATTACCGAATACTTTTTCCAAGTCAGCAGCTTCCCTTTTTACCCTATTGGAGAAGTTTTTGGATGTGCATAGGGATTTGAGTCTTAGAAGATCCCATTCATCTACGTTATCTTCTCCTGGTTGTATCAATCCATCTTATCAGGTGTCTTTCTCTCTTTCGATGTCCCTCCACCCTTTTGAGCATTATGTCCTTCTCCAAGGACCGGGTTCTCCTGGCCATGTGTCCAAAGTATGTGAGACAGAGCTTCAAAATCCTAGCCTCCAAAGAGAAACTTGGTTTCACTCTTTCCAAGACAAACCTATTTGTTTTCTTTTTGGTCCATGGTATGTTCAAGACTCTTCTCCAGCACCACAATTTGAAGGCATCAATTCTTCTTCTGTCATCCTTAGTCACTATCCAGCTCTCTGATGCACAGCAAGTAATTATGAAGACCATGGCCTGAATTAGGCACACCTTAATCTCTAGACAGACACCGTTGTTTTTCAGTGCTCTGGAGAGGTCCCTAATAGCAGATTTTCCCAATGCAATTCGTCTTTTTATTTCCTCACTGCTGATGCCAAGTGGAGCCACACAAGCTTTAATTGTTAACAACCTCAATCTCTTCTCCATCTATCATGTTGCTGCCAATTGGCCCAGTAGTGAGAATCTTCGTTTTTTGAGCTTTAATCCATATTGAAAACTACAGTCCTTGACCTTCTGCAACAAGCATTTCAGGTCCTCCTCAGCAAGGTTGTGTCATCTGCATAACATAATTTGTTGATGAATCTTCCTCTAATCCTGATGCCACATTCCTCCTCATAAAGCACTGCTTCCTGAATTATCTGTTCTGCATATAGATTGAAAAGGGAAGGAGACAGGACATGCCACTCCTTTCCTGATTTTGAACCATATAGTGTTTTCCTGCTCTGTTCTGAGGACTGCTTCCTGATCCAAGTATAGGTTGCACATAAGTATAATCAAGTGTTCTGGGGTTCCCATTTTTCCTCAAGATTATCCAAAACTTGTTGTGATCCACACAGTTAAAACCTATGGTAGCAGCAATAAAAAAAAAAAATAAGAAAAAATTTAAACATATGATGCACTGGGAAAATCTGCTGTCAAGGACCTCGATAAAGTGTTCAAGAGCAAGGATGTCACTTTAAAGTCCAAGGTGCACCTGGTCCAAGCTATAGTATTTTCAGTTGCTTCATGTGCACATGAATGTTAGACAATGAATAACAAAGACCAAAGAAGAATTTATACCTTTAAATGGTTGATTTGGAAATGAATATGAAATACACACTGAACTGTCAAAAAAACAAATCTGTGTTGGAGGAAGTGCAATCAGGATGTTTGTTAGAGGCAAAGATGATGACATTTTGTCTCACATACTTTGGGCATAGTGCCAGTAGGCTCCAGTCCTCAAAATAGGATTGTCAACTCAACAAAACAGGTTGACACAGTGACTGTAATAATAGCCGTAAACAGAGGAGATTGTGAGGATGGCTTAGGATAGACGAGATTTCTGTTATCTATGTGAGTCATGCTGACTCCAGGGCACCGGAACACAAAATCACATACTATGTATATTAGGTCATTGAGTCTTCGTTTTAAGTCTATAATGAAGGTATTACCCTAAAGGTCTCCCTGTTTTGCAGATGAGAAGGCATATGCAGAGATGTAAGGGGGTGGGGGGAAGGCTCTTATCCTCAGAGGGATTTCAGTTTATTTTGTATAATGTTGTTGTTGTTATGTGCCGTTGAGTCGCTTGCGACTCATAGCGACCCTATGCACAAGATCCCTAAACCCTGCTCTATTCTGTGTCAACCTTATTGTCTCTGACACAACTACTTCCCCTACCCCAATCACTGAATCGATCCATTTCATCGAAGGTCTTCCTCTCCTGCGCTGTCCCTCCACTATGCCAAACATGATGTCCCTCCCCAAGGACTAGTCCCTCCTTGAAACATGTCCAAAGTATGTCAGATGAGTTTCAGAATCCTTGACTCCAAGGAGCAGCCTGGCTTCACCCTCTCCAGGACAAACCTGTTTGTTCTCCTAGCAGTCCATTGTATATTCAATACTCTTCTTCAACACCATAGCTCAAAGGCATCACTTCTCTATCATCCCTACTCACTGTCCGGCTCGCCAATGCATAGTATGCCATTGCGAAGATTGGAGCCCGGATCAGGTGCACCTTAGTCTCCAGCCTGACGTCGTTGCTCTTCAGTACTCTGGAGAGGTCCCTGCAATTTGCCTCTTGATTTCCTGGCTGCTGGTACCAAGATAGTTGACTGTGGAGCCAGGAAACTAAAACTGTTAACTATCTCAATCTCATCCATACTGATGCTGCTAATTGACCCAGCGGTGAGAATCTTTGTTTTCTTGATGCTGAGCTTCAATCCTTATTGAAGACTGCAGTCCCTGACCTGCAGCAAGCATTTCAGGTCCTCCTCAGTTTCAGCAAGCAGAGTTGTGTTGTTGATGAATCTTCCACCAATCCTGATGCCAATAAACAAGGAAATAATTAAGTATATACTTTAAAAATATCTTCGGAACCAAACTACTATTGGAGCCAAAGCCAATCCCTCGTCTCCAAACCAAGGGTCCAGGTAACCCAGGCAACGAATCCTACTGCCAGTAGTAAAGATGGCGCCCAGAGGCTAGCCGGTTTCCACATTTATTCCACCACTACCCACAATGCGGTGGAGAGGGAAGCTGTCTCTGCCAGAAACCAACATGGCGCCCATAGTTACATGATTGTCTCTTTTCACCTAATCAACGTCCTAACTACCCAGACCAAGGTTCCACGAGGGCGCTAAATGTCCTTTTACTCTTTTGGTTGCCACAATTCCAGAAGTGAGTGAATCTCGATGCCACCTCGCATAGATGAAACTCTGTAACCAGGGAAGCGCCATTTCCGCTGACGTCATCACGGCGACACGTGGATGCAAGATGGCGGCGGCGATGGTGAGTGAAGGAGACTCCGGGAGCCGGAGCTGGACCGGGGCCCTCCGGGGGATCCGAGGACCTTCCGGCTCCCTATGCTTGGTCTCGAGCCGCCTCTGGAACCCCTATATCATGCCTGAGCGTTAACCCCGACAGGGCTTGCCTTCTCCTAAACTCCCCCTGCTCTGCCTTCATCCCGCTCCTCACACTCAGGCTTGTCAAGGCCTGGAGTTTTGAGAGAGCAGCTGGGTCGGAGGGAAGCTCGGCTGTAGTTTCCACGGGGATCCATACCTGTTTCTTCCTCACTCTCTGTAATCCTCATTTTCTTGTCCTCTCTTTCCAGCCCTGACCCGTCCGAGAGTACCCCATTATTGCTCTTTTTGCTCCTCCTTCTCACGTCTGGACCCCGCTCACCCTGCATCCCCGCCTCTCCTCTATCCTGACCAGTCCGTGAATGCGACCTCACCTCTGTCCAGCCTCCCCGCCCGGGTCTTGTGTCAGAGCCTTTCCTGTTCTCACCTCTCAACTTCATGCACCCCTCTTGACTTCCGCTGTCCCCCCCCCCAGCTTGCATCCCCAGACCCCCACCCACTTACTGCTCATCCTGCTTCTCAGTCAACTTCCTGCCCTTTTCTTGGGGACCCGGTTACCCATTGTTTCTCCAGCTACTTTTCATAAGTATCTCGGAATGTGTTGGGCGAGACATGTTGAAAATCCTGATTCCTAAGCATGATTCTCCAAAATTACAATTCAGTAAGGTTAGGAGATTCCCAGAAATTTAACTTCCATAGAAGCACGTTAGTAGTTTGCTTGACGAGGTCTATGTACTGTGTTTTCAAAAACAGCACTGTAAGCCGGACCCTAGCTGCCTCCCTTTCCCACGTTGTCACAGGACCACACAGCTCTTTGGGACAGCAGGCTAGTTCTTAGCTTGTGTGGATAAGGGTAGAGGGGGGAAGAACCCAATCCAAAAAACCAAGTGTTTTTCAAAGACGAATAAGAATTCACCAACTTCTGGTACAGCACCCTGAAAATTGCACTTTTAAGAAAGAACCAGCCTTTCTTCCAGAAGTTCAGCTCAAGAAACCAAAACCAGAATTCAAGTCACTTACTCCAGAGCGATTTTGTGGGTCTTCTATGTTGCTTCTTTAGCCGATAGTGTGTCCTAGGAATGGATGCAAATGAAGACTCAGTAAAGGAAGTGATATTTGACTTTAGCAAGGGAAGATTCTTGCCTACAGTTTGCTGTTGGTTTTCTCCAAGCAGTAGTAGATAGTGGACTGATAAAGGGTTTCCTTCCTTCTTTTAATGAAACAGTGCTTATTTAGGACATCAGAGATCAAGTAAAAGGTTTGACAGCCTTAATGGTTTCTGTGGTCTCAGACTTCAGTTCTGAACCACAAGTGGAGCAAACTCCGAAAGTGGTATGATGAAACGTAATCTTTAAAAAAAAAAATTGGACTACATTCAGAATAAGGATGATGTAAGAACTTAACAGGAAGTCACACCCTTTCTTGCCATAGGAGAAAAGTCCAATAAAATGGTATCTCTAGTATTTTAGGGAGTTATGGTGGCACAGTGGTTAAGACTTAGCTACTGACTAAAAGGTCAGCTGTTGGAGCCCACCAACTGATCCTCAGTAGAAGCGTGACAGTCTCAGAATTGACTCAAGGACTACGACTTGGTTTTTTGTTTTATATAGACATGTATAGCTCTGGTGGCTAAGTAATTGCACTGCCAGCCCAAAAGCAGGGTATTCGAGCTTCTCTTATGTGATTTACAGCCTCTGAAAATCCAGCTGAGCTTTTGAGTCGGTTCTGACTTGACAGTACATAATATGTATATCAGCTCTGGCATCCTAGTAGTGAGTTTGGCTGCCAGCCCAAAGGCTTGCAGTACAGATCCACCAGCCGCCTCAGAGGAGAAAGATGGGCAGTCTCCTCTCCTACACTTTACAGCCTCTAGAAACGCGCTAAAGTTCAGCTCTGTGTTGATTCTGATTCGGTGGCACATAGCAACAGCATTCTTGTTATGTATCATCATGTTGGAATAGACTCATAGCTGGACTCCATAGAATGGACTCCATTGAATTTTCAGAGATAGTAAATTGCTCAGGAGGAGATAGCCTATCTTTCTCCTGTGATACTTATTTTTATGTATATGATAGGAAGAGAATTGATGCCTTTGAGCTGTGGTGCTGGAGAAGAGTGTTGAATATACCATGGACTGCTAGGAGAACAAACAGGTTTGTCCAGGAGAGGGTGAAGCCAGAATGCTCCTTGGAGTCAAGGATTCTGAGGCTTCATCTGACACACTTTGGGCATGTTGCAAGGAGAGGGACATCATGTTTGGCAGAATGGAGGGACGATGTAGGAGAGGAAGACCCTCCATGAGATGGATCGATTCTGTGAGTGGAGTGGTGGAAATGAGTGTGTTTGAGATGGTAAGGTTGTCACAGAATAGAATGGCGTTTCGGGCTCTTGTGCTTAGGGTCGCTGTGAGTCGTAAGTGACTCGTTGGCACATAACAACAACAGTGGAGCTCTAGTGGCCTAATATAAGAAGCTGCACTGTAATCCCAAAGAGACACAGTTCAAACTGCTCCATGGGAGAAAGATGGAACATCTCCAATGTGATTTACTGTTTCTGAAAACTGCTTCTGCTTATAGCTGAAGGGTCATTTAGGAGTCGGTTCCAACTTGACAACACACACAACAACATAATTATTTTACTGGAAAAATCTTGCCTGTACAAAGACTTTGAAGAGGCGATACCTTGGCAATACATATTTTCCGATACACAGTTATTTAATCAACACATATTTGAGTACCTCTGTGCCTGTGCCAGAAACTAGTCCAGAATTAGAGGACCAAGGTTTCTAGCCTTGTTGAGTCTTTCTAGTTTAGAAGAGAAGGGCAGTGGACACCTAAATATATGAACAAGATAATGTCATAGTGATGATTGCTGTGAAGTCAACAAGGTGAAGTGATAATAACTGGAAAAATGGAGTGATAACACCAGCATCCAAATATCTAGAGCAGTGTTCCAGACAAAGGAAATGGCAAGTGGAGCGAGCTTGGTTTTAGGAACAGACAAAAAGCTACAGGAGGTATTGATGGAAGAGATTAGTATACAATGTAATTGATAAGAGATAGGAGCAATTTAGTTTCTAGAAGCACACCTTCTGTTGTAAATTGTAGTCTGTAGTTGGTGCTCTCTGGACTACATCTTGAAATAGCCTGTCCCGGTAAGTTGCTTTCCCTTCCAAGACTGGATATTGATTGTCAGCTTGTCATCAGACTGCATAGAGATGGTGGAGAGGAGTTTGGTTTTTAATCTAAGCACATTGTAAAGTGATTTAATGTTTCTTGTGTCATCTGGCAGTATTACTCTTTGATGCGGAAAACAATAGCTGATTTTAGAAGCTGAATACATAAATGTATATATATACGGTGATCTGCAAAGGCCAATAAAGGTGTATATAGGCAAAAAGTATACAAAGGCAAAAGGTGTACATAGAAGATTGGTGCAGTCGGGCAAAAATGTACAAGCCGACTTATTACTAAATTGTGTAATAGGCAAAATGAGGTCATGGGGAGACTTGAGCTAAGTCAGTGTCATGTACTTTTTTACCCAGACTCCCCACACACTCATAAACACAGCCTGTTTCAGAACCATTGAGGGTGGAGATATATCTGCTTTGGTGTATATGGAGTTTTAAGGCAAGTCATACAAGCAGGGAGGAACTCAACTGGTGGATTCAGTGGCCATGGGAACAGCCTGGGTTTTTCTGTCTTATTGTTTTGAAGGTGAAGATTGTGGGCACAAGTTTCAAGTTTGGGGGTTTTTTGGCGTGTTTTTCTCTTCTCTTTTTCACTCATTCATTGATACATATTTTCCTCCCTCCCCCTCTCCCAATTCACTGTAATGCACATCTTGTTCCAGATTGTTAATTGTCATACATATGCCTAATCATCCATTCCTTTCAGATATCCCTTTACCTGTTCCAGTGCAGTACTTATTACCTGTCCACTCTTCTCCTGTTTTCCTCCCACCTTGTGCCCATCCTGTCTTATAACAATGGTCTTATGTAGTATTTGTCTTAATGTAACTGAGATATTTCACTCAGCTTAATGTCTTCAAGATTCATTCATGTTGTGTAGTGTTTTACAAGCTCTTTGTTTTTCAGTGCTGCATAATATTCCACAGAGTGACTGTACCACTGTTTTTCTATTTGTTTGTTGATGGACACTTGGGATGCTTCTATCTCTTTATTATTGATTATAATTCTGCAATAAACATAGGAGTGCATACATTGGTTTGTGTCATTGGTTTCTTTAGAGTATATTCATAAGAGTGGAATAGCTGGGTCAAATGTACATCTATTTCCAATTTTTAAAAAAATTATCCTTTTTTCTTTTTCTCCATTGATACTGTGTTTCTTGCTGCCATTCCCGTATATCATGTCTTATAAAATTAATCACCATTGATCTATTCCCACTATTAATGCGTCTTTTCAGATCCCCACTGCATCTTTCCTAATTCCTTTGTCCCCTTCCTCCACCCACCAAACTCTGTAATATCGTGATTTCCCCAGCCCATCTGCCACTCCCCTTCCCTCTCTGGATATCCATACACATCTTACTGTTTTTACAATAATGGTCTTAATGAAGTATTTGTCTTCGTATCCCCAAGTTAGTTCACTCAGCATAATGCTCTCTAGCTTCTCCCATGTTATATAGTATTTTTCAAAATCATTGCTCCTGAGTGCTGCATAGTACTCTACTGTGTGAACGTACCACAATTTCTCAATCCCGTTGTTGATTTATTTCCAACTTTCTAAGGAAGCACCGGACTGTCTTCCATAGTGGTTGTACCATTTTACAGTCCTCCTACCAGCAGTGTGTGAGTTCCAGTCCCTCCAGAGCTCACCATAATTTGCAGTTTGCTGTCCTGTTGAATTTTGCTATTGTTGCTGGGGTGAGATGATAATCTCATTGTTGTCTTTATGGAAGTTTTTACTTGGGTTTTTTTGGGGGGGCTTCCCCCCCCTCAGTTCTTTTACTTGGTGAATGGCCCTTCTTTACAGGTTGGGCTGCCACTTCCTGGATCATTGAGTGTTTCCTGAACTGGCAGGGCAAGATTTCTCTCATAGGAGCAGATACCTGGCATACGCGCTTTGATTTTCCTGTGTTTTTCTGCCTTGAATTTAAACTACTGCTATAAATAAGCTTCAGTTGGAAGCAGGAGTGGCATCCACTTCCCAAACCACATGCCTCCGGAAACTTTATGAACTTTGATAAATGTCAATAGTTGTAGAGGGGCTTCAGGCCTTTTTGTTCATAGGGTCGCTATGAGTCATGCTCTACTCGAAGGCAATCAACAACAACATAAAGCTTCAGAATTCGGAGTTGATCTAACTGGGTCTAAAAGTATGAGGCAGATGCTGTAAACTTTCTTTTTATGGAAAACATCTCTTGGTAATACTAATTTGGTTGAACTTGGAAAATATCCAGAGTATATTTACAAATATACTAGCATCTTCAAGTGACTCAATGGCACATAACAACAACAAAAACAACTAGCATCTTAGAAGGCGAATTGGAAAAAAATTGGAAAATAAAAGTCTTAACTTTTTTTGCATGCATCAGTTCACACTGTTTCTTAGCAACCTGTTAACCTTTTTAAAATTGTCTTATTTTACGTACCATAAAATTCACTTAGTAAAGTAGAATGGTAAGATCGCACAACTGTCACCATTAGTGGATTCCCAAGCATTTGTATCATCCCCAAAGAAAACCTCATGTTCATTAGCAGTCTTTTCTCCTTTCTCCACGTTCCTAATAACTACTAATCTACTTTATAGATTTGTCTAGTCTAGACATTTCATACAAGTGAGATACAGATGAAATCTGCCTTCTTTTTATATGACATGTTTTGAAGTTTTAATACATTGTGTGGATATGCCACATCTTCTTTTTCTATTATCAGTTAAGGGACATCTAAGCTGTTTCCTCTTTTGACTGTTATGAGTAATGCTATGAAATTTGTATTTAGTTCTCTGGTTTTATCTCTTCTGGACCTCGAGTGTGGGTGGGCCTCAGCAGATTGAGATGAAAAGCAGAGCATTCTTTGATTTTCCTGCCTTCCTGCCCTGGATTCAAACTACTGCAATGAAGCTTCAGAGTTGCTTACAATGGGTCTAAAGTTAAGAAGCAAAGATCTGGCTGTGTTAAGAGTCAGGGACTTTGGTGGGCCCAGCACTGTAACTGATTCACGCCAAGGCCTGGGGCAGTATACTTTGGCTCTCTTGGTCTCAGTTTCCACAAACGGCCTTGATTTCTCAATTCCAGGTTGACATTTCTGTGGTTTAGAATGTTTGCACGTAAAGTCACTTCTACAAATAAGTCTACAAAATCAGGTTTATTTTTGTTCTCCTGGTCATTTTCCTGGTCATTCTAAGCTCTTGGCTGCTTGTGTTGTGTGTCAGATCTCATGTTGCCACACCAAACAGGAGCCCCTGTGTTTTCAGAACCTGGGTACTGACACAAGGCCTTGGTTAAAATGCATTTTTTCCAAGGAGTTCCTTTTGAGGAGTGCCCTTAATCCTCCCAGGAAGTACAGAGGAGGCAGAGATTGCATTAAGTTTCCTCCTGCTTTCTCTTTTACAGCTTAGACAAAAGTTCCCCTTTGATCTCAGCATTTAAGAAGCAGGTCACAGAATGTTGGAAAAGGTTGTGTTTTGATCTCTGGACACTGGCAAGAAGGTGGGAAGAGCCCAGGATGAGCAGGGCCATCTGGCAGAGTTGAATGATTCGAGCCACTTACGTCCTCAAACCGTCTTTGATCCCTGAACCATTTGCTGACACCAGTGTTTCCCAGAGGGGCATGGGTGGATGGGGACACTCGGGACTCTCAGTTCCGTCTCATTCTTCTTCCCTGCTTCCTTCTCGCCGTTCTAACATGACATCTCACCTTTGCTGAATACATTAAACTGAAAAACCTCTGAGATTTTATGTTTGCAGGGTATGCTTAGTGCTGTGAGCATTTTTAAAGAAACCAAGTCAAATTACAGATTGAAATGAGATACTTAAGTTAGTTTAGAAGGAGATCTCTGTGCCTTAACAAGTCCGTAACCCCTTTGGACCTCAAATTCTACTTGAAATAGGTCAAATGCTGTAAATTGCTAGTCCTTGTGCTACATCTTGACATGAATGGGGTTTTCTCCCCTTGATTGATTGGTTTGGTTTTTATCTGACACAAGGATAAAATTTTTCGTTAGTTGTGACATTTATAATTGGGAAAATTTTACCGTTCAAAAGAAAATCTCTCTGTTTTCTTTGAAAATGTGCTTTTAGCTATTCATAAATGACAATAGGCATACAGGGGCCAGTTTTTCCACCTTTCTCTCAATTCTTGTCTCACTCCTCAGCGGCTTCAACATTTACAGACATTCGCATGGTCTCTTGGGTGGTTGAATTATAACCCTTGAATGAGATGGTTTCTATATGATAGCTAGTCAGGGCTTGTGATTCTGTATGTTACCTGACTTGGAGGGGGTGAGGGAGGAGAATTCTATAAGCATGATACATTTTGTATTTGAAGAAACTAAGGCATGTCCCAAGGAACTAGGGGGGCCAGAGTTGATTGCTTTTATGACTTGGGTCAAACTGCTTATTTTTAAAACAGGGATGATAAAAAAACCCCCAAAACAGGGATGATAACCTTCTTCACAGGACTGTTGTAATAATGAAGTGCAGTGTGAGAGAAATGTTTCAAACACAAAAAAGGACTCCAGCTCCTTTCTACTCCAAGTGTTGAAGTCTTCTAGTGGTGAACTGTCTAGGATTGTTACCCAGGCTCACTCAAAGTCCTTTTATAAACTCCCAAATGGCTGAGGCCAGAGCATTGTGTTTCTCATGCCTCAGTTCTCTGATTGTCCAGCTTCAAGGTTTAAGTGTGGCCGCCTGTTGATTTGTAAGAGTGATTCTTAGTCTCACCTGGACTTCCAGAGCCTGCTGGGGGTTTTTCCTAACCCAAATAACAGTTTTTTGAATCTTTTTATGACTCTGCTCAATAGCTCCTTTATCTGTGGTCTGTGGAATAAAGACTACATTTTCAGATCTCCTGTGGCTAATTTAGTTCTGTTTTTGCTCCTGCTCCATGAGTTGTTTAGCTCCCTGGGGCTGCTTAGTAAGTGGTCTTTGGGCGTTATTCATGTGTGGTTGAATTCTTGGGGAGCTTTAACTGGTTGGGTAATTGATTCTTTCTGTTAACTGTTGGCAAACAGTGCCCCCGAGCCTTATAGCTGTTGTTAATCTGGGGAGCAGTTACTAACGTGGTCTTAAAATGGTGGCTTTGAGAAAGAAAAAGTCTAGGTTATTGGTAAAGAAAGGCATGCATAGGGTCTTAAAAACAAAAGAAAACAAACCTGTTTAGACTGCATGATGCTGTGTGAGAAAGGAGGTTGCAAAGCAGAGAGGCTCCACAAAAAAAGAGGTTAACTTCTGGTCACAGAGAAATGTAAGTGAATGAAATATTTTCGGTTCTCAGAGGAAACTTCCTATTTTCTTTGGTAGAGGTTAATTGTTCATACCTTTCAAAACAGTGGGCCAAGTTTTGTGGGACTGGAGGTACTTTTTAGTCCTCACAGCCTTTCATGGTGCTGTTGTTTGAAAGAGGTTGTGCTAACCATAATACTCAGTCATATATCACTTCTAATCTGTTCTTTCCTTCATCTGTTTCAATACAATATACATAATTTATCCAGTTTTTTCTGTCATACCCCCACCCTGATGTCAGACCCATTCTACAACAGTGGCACCATGCAGTATTTGTCCCTTTGTGACTGAGATATTTCACCCAGCATAATGTCCTCCAGGGTCACCCACTTTGAATAATATTGCATGAGTTCCTTGTTTTTCAATGCTGCGTAGTATTCCATTGTGTGGCTATACCACAGCTTCTCTATCCATTCGTTTGTTGATAGGTTCTTTCTCCTTTTTAAAGCATAAATGTATTTTGAATAAGGGTGATCCATACATAGAAAAGTCTTTTCTCTCTCTTAATTCTCTTGAGTTAGAACCAGTTCACCATAGTTGAGCCTCCATTGTTTATCCCAGGCTGTAATCTCACAGGAGTTGATTGCCTGTCTGTCTCCCACAGGGGGAGACAAACACCAGAGGTCAGCAAAAAGCTCTACAGATCACACGACCAGAGCTCCCTAAGGAAAATGTTGCTGTTGTGTGCTTGTGACTTGGAACCCACCCTTAACTGACCCTACAGCAGGTTTTCAGAGGCAGTAAATTGCACAAAGAAAAGATTGTCCATCCTTCTCCTGTAGAGCAGCTGGTGGATTCAAACCGAATGCCTTTGAGATTGCAGTGCAACTTATTACCACTAGTCCACCAGAGCTCCCTAGGGGCAAAAGTTAATGTATTATTAAAAAGCTTTAAAATTTTGGAAAGATTGCTGCGACCTCCAGTCAATTCATCCGGAGGAAATATTTTTTCTCATCCAGAATACTTTTTTGCATATAGTAAATCTGTCTTTTTTAACTTTTTATTATAAAAATTTCCAACATACACAAAAGTAAATGAAATAATAACCTCCCATTACCTAATCGAATATCTATTGTCAAACTTATTTTATCTATCCTTCTAGCTGATTGTTCCTACCGCCTAGGTTTATTGACTCAGTGGCACATAACAACAACTATTACAAAACTATCATGATTTTTTCATAAATTTAGAAGTTAGGGTTTTTGTTGTTGTTGTTATGTGCCATCATGTCACCTGTAACTCATAGAGACCCCTCTGTACAATAGCTCTGAACCCTGCGCTATCCTGAGCCAGTCTCACTGTCTCCAACACACCTACCTCTATTATCCCAATTACTGTATCAAGCCATCTCATCCAGAGTCTTCCTCTCTGTGTTGTCTCTCTACCTTTCCAAGCATGATGTCCTTCTCCAAGGACTGGTACTTCCTGACCATGTGCCCAAAGAATGTAAGACAGAACTTCAAAATCCATGCCTCCAAGGAACAGCTTGGTTTCACTCTCTCAAGGACAGACCTATTTGTTCTCTTGGTGGTCCATGGTATGTTCAATACTCATCTAAGCACCACAACTCAGAGGCATTGATTCTTCTGCTGTGAACCTCAGTCATTGTCCACTTAAGAAGTAGTATAAAAATTTTTATAAAGTTTTTTTAGATTCTAGGCCCTTTGTATTTTCATATACATTTAGAATCAGTTTGCCCATTTCTACAGAAGAACTTGGTGGAATTTTATTAGAGATTAAATTGAATCTACTAATGTCTTTCAACTTTTCCCCTGTCTTCTCCAAATCCATTATTTTGGTAGAGGCCAAGATATATAAAGTGCTTGTTTATATTCATTCCTTTTTCTATCTTCTTTCTATTTTCCAATCACTCCTCTGTAAAGTCTCAAGTAATCATTTTAAAATGGAATATGAAAATCTAGACTTATCACTCTGCTTCAACTCTCCCATACACTGAAACAAGATTCTTTACATGTCCTCATCTCAGAATACTGTTCACATTCCTTAGTTAGACCTGTCGGGTGCTTATCCACACGTGGACGTGTACAACCTGTGTTCCAGCTCCTTAAAAGCTGTGGTCTTTCTACCTGCTTTGCATGGCTCTACTTCCATAGAAATGTCTATCTCTATCTCTATCTACCTCTGTGTGTATATATGAATATATATTTGATTTTTTTTTGTTGGCTATAGGTTCTAATGCAAGGGACAGGTTCAGAATTAACTTTAAAAAAAATTCATTATTTTTATATGGGTACTGTCAAGTTGGATCTGACTGGTACAGGAGGAGATTGCCCCTCCTTCTCCAGCAGAGCAGCTGGTGGATTCAAACCACCACAGCTCCCTAAGAGTTAACTTTTTGAGGGAGCTCTGGTGGCCTAGTGGCAGGAAGCTGCACTGCAATCCCAGAGGCGCACAGTTCAAATCCACCAGATGCTCTGCTGGAGAAGGAGGGACAATCTCCTCCTGTACCAGTCAAATCTGATTTGACAGGACACGCACAAAAATAATAAAATAAAATTTAAAAAAAAAAGAACTTTCTGACATGAGAGTTTGGGAGGAGAATAGCATAAGAGTGGATAGCTAGTGAACATTGCACTGGAACAGATAAAGGAAAGAACTATTTAAAACGAATATATGATTAGGCATTATATGTACAACAACAACCCCAAATAAGAGGTTCATTGTAAAGAGGACTCGGGGTGAGGAAGGTAATTGTGCAACAGTGAATGTTTAAAAAAACAAAAAATGTGAACTGGAGGAAGGGGAAGGAAGAGGGGATAAAAATGTGCAACAGTGAATGAATGAAAATCAAACTTTTCTGTAAACTTTCATTAAAATCACAATTAAAATGAAAAAATAGAGATTAGATTGAATATATAGATCAGTTTGGGGAGAATTGTCATCTTAATGATACTGATCTTAAAGGTTGGGCAGTCTCTTCCCGTGAGATTAACTGCCTTTTGAAAACCCACCAGATGGTCAGTTATGGTTCAGTTCTGGCACTATGGTATACAACAAAAACAGTAATTCATAAATAATTATTTATATCTTGTTTCATTTCTCCTAGTAATATTTTGTCATTTTCAGTATCTAATTTTTTAAAATGCTTTTCAAGATACTTTATTTTTTATGCTATTTTAATTTTTCTTTTTTATACTATTTACAAATGGAACTGTTTTCTTAATTATTTTCGCAATGTTTGCTTCTAGTAGGTGTAACTACAGTTGATTTTTATGGCTTGATCTTATATTCTGTGACTTTGTCCAGTTTATTAGTTCTGGTAGTGGCTTTGTAGATTCCTTAGCATTTTTTATGTTCAGGATCCTATCTTCAAATAAAGACTCTTTTACTTCTTTCCAATCTGGATGTCTTTAATACACTACTTAGTTATTATTTATTACACAACTTGTAACTGGTGATCATGGGATTTGAACTTGTTCCACGTGCCCCTCTCCCCTAAAACTATCCTCTTCCTATCAAACTAGTGGTTTCAAAGTATTCTATGATCTCAACTCAAAAGGATTAGCTTTTCCTGGAAACTTGTTCAAAATGCAGAAGAATCTTAAGCTTTACCCAGATCTCCTTCATCATAATCTGCATTTATTTATTTAATTTTTTACTATGGAACGCGTCACGAATTTGCGTGTCTTCCTTGCGCAGGGGCCATGCTCATAATCTACATTTTAACAAGGTTTCCGAGGAATTTGTGTGCAGAAAAGAGTTTGGGAAGTATCAGCCTACGCTCTGTCCAGCAGAAATGATTTATAGTTGCTGCCAGGCCTTTATACCTATTCTTGGACATTCTGGGAACACTGTTTCTCCTTTCCTTCCTTCTCCCTTCATGGCTTGAGTTTGAGTTTTTAGATCTCCCTTCAGATTTGAAGGGAGCTTTGGTGGCTTAGTGGAGAGAGAATTGTGCTGCCAACGCAAAGACAAGCAGTTCAAATCTACCTCTTGCTCTTCTGAAGGAAGATGGGCAGTCTCTTCCCTTGTGATCTACAGCCTCTCAAAACCCACTGGAGAGTCAGCTATGAGTCAGTTATGACTCAACAGCACTGGGACCCTTTTTGAGTCAAGACTTGTAGGGAGCTCTGGTGGCCCAGCCTGTAGGGAGTTGTACTGCTAACCCTAAGGCCTTGCCGTCTAGATGGTTCAAAGCCACCAGTGGATCCAAGGAGGAAAGATAGACAGTCTCCTCCTGTGCACTTTATAGCCCTTGAAAACTCAATATAGGGTTAGTGAGGAGGTGGTTCAGACTCCACAGCAAGAGAGTAACTAGTAAGTCAAGACATGGTATGTTGCTGGTTCTGGATAATTCCTAGCCTGCTGCCCTAATGCTTTCACTGGTCAGTGATTCAGTGACATTTACCAAGAGATTGAAAACTCCTTGTGAGACTTAACAATGCCTTACACATAGTGTTGTTGTGTCCAGTTGATTTGACTGACTCATAGCTGATCTGCTGTTGAGTTTTCCTAGGCTGTAAATCACACAGGAGCAGACTGCCCATCATCTTTCTACCACAAAGCACTTGGTGGATTTGAACAACTTGCCTTTGTGTTGATAGCACAACTCCTTAGCACTAAGCCATCAGAGTTTCCTTACAGAGTTGTTGTTGTGGTTGTTGTTGATCTGAACCCTGTCCTGTCCTGGACCATCATCAGCATCTCTGATATACTTGAACCCATGGCTGCAGTCACTGTGTTTCTGTGTCATTGGAGGATCTTCATCTCTTTAGCTGACCCTCCACCTTTCTGAGCATGATATCCCTTTCCAACCCTCTCCTAGCAACATGAGCCTTTCCTACTACACATCGTAAGTGTTCAGTAAATAGATGGCACATTTATTTCTGTACTGGTAAAAGCATGGACCTTGGGTTGAAAAATTGCAGTTATGAGTCGAGCTGCTTTTCAACTCATAACAGCCCCATGTGACTGAATAAAACTGTCCCCTGTTCAAGCCTTTCCAGGTTGCAGTCTTTATGAAAAAGATCCTGGTTATACAAAGGGTTACGTACTTGACTGCTAACCAGTAAGCATTTTGAATGCTCAGTGGGAGCAGACCTGGTGTTCTCCCCAGGGGAGCAACCCTGCTCTTTCCCAGAGGGCCCCTGCACATTGGGATGGACTGGATGCAAGCAAAGTACAAAACAAAACCACACAGCAATGAGTTAGCAGCCGAGGACTTAACCATTGTGCCAGCGGGGCTCCTTGAGGGTCAGACTGTCTGGGCACAGCTGCTAGCTTTACTGGAATCGTGTTCTATCACCTCCCTGAGCCACATTTTCATCTGTGAAATGAATTTTTTTAAAGAGTCCCCACCTCAGGATTATTATGATAATTCATTGAGTTAGTACTTGAAAAGAGGTAGGGTGCACATAGTCACCATTCAGTTAGCCATCAAATGTTAGCCAGCAAAATAATTTTCTGTTCATTTATCTGATGAAGCAGTTCACCTCCCTTTGTATTTTACTTGAATGACATTGGACAGTTTCTTTAATCTCTGGGTCTTGGATTAACCATCTTTTAAACCAGCCATCTTGGATTGATCATTTTTAAAAGGATGAGGATGGCAGAAATCAGTGTTTGTGAAATGCTTAGTATAAAGTGGAAACTCAAGGTCCTGGTGGGAGGGCCCATGTTGCCATAATGCTTAGGGTCACTGTGGCTTCTTGTTTGTTGACATGTTTTCCTGCCAGAGTATTCTCTTCATTGCTCTATCTGTTTTTGTTTTGTGTGCTTTTGCTTGCTCCATGTATTTGCAAATTTGGAGCAAAAATCGTGTTCAGATGTCTTCAGGATTCATTCTTTAGTTCTCTGCAATATGAGCTTACTGAGCCCTGGAGTTCCCCTAGGGAGGTGGGTCTCAACTAGGATTGGAGGATTCCGTTTCAGAAGAGGGTGAAACTGGAACAGCTTGTTTGATAACCAGAGGAGATTGTAATCCTCTGCCTGGGAATCACATCCCATATCATAGAGCAAAAATATCAGGAGTTTTTTAGAGGGCAAATACAGAACACATATGTTTCTTTTTTTTCACTAGGGGTATAGAACCTCCATAATCACTTTGAGGGGCACAGCATAGCCCCTAAAAGGCGACAAGGTCCATGTACTGCTGTGTGTACCACATGTTTCTGATTGGTGAGAGAGTGATTATATACATAGAGACCAGTAATAACCTACATAAGGTTATGCTGATTTCTGGTTATTCAGTGTTTTCAAATCCATATATTTTGATCCTCACTTTACAGAAGTGAATCTGGACTAATAAATGAGGACACAGAGTCCAGCAAAGTTGACTGTCTAAGGAAGCATAGCTGAGGAGTTAGGCTCTAATTCTCTGTTCTTATTCTACGGTCCTAGACTTATGCTTTCCCCAGTATATGAAACCTGCTGGAGTAGTTTTAGTCCTGGTGAAAGAGAAATAAAAACCTGGCACCTTCTTGGTGAGGGATTTGTATCATCTAGATGGATACTTCTACCCAGAGCAGAGCAATGGTTCTTAAACATCAGCTTGGAAATTTAAAACTATGTTTTGATGTGTGTTGCAGGGTAAGACTGAGATTGTTATTTCCAAGCTTCCATTTCATGTGGCTACAGCTTTCCACAGATACCACTTTGAGTAGCAAGGAGCAAGAGACTTTTTAAAATACTAATGCTAGAACCCCATTCTCAGAAATTCTGGTTTTTAATTGGTCTGGGACGAGATAAGTATTTTCAAAAGTTCTTCAGGCTATTCTAGGTACCAAGTTGGGAACCACTGTCCCAGGCATACAGATAGATTTTGAGGGGTGAATTGATTTTCTTTTTTTAAAGAGGCTCAACTATGTCATTTATTGTTCTTAAGTACTGGACCAAATTCCATCTACAACTGGGTTGTTTTACAACTCAGAAGTCTGCATGCAAGGCAGAGGTGAAGTAAGGAGCTGCTTATGAGGTTTTCCATCAATTTCAACAACTAAGAAATAGTGAGAAGAGTTGGGACCTCAGAAGGCTTTTAGGACCAAATAGTAGGCTCTGTGTCCAGGAGAAAACGAATATACTTACCATTAATATTAATGCTCACCCACAGCTCTACTAAATGACCATAATTCACAAAAAATGCTATGCTGCTATTTTTATGTGCTGTTGAGTCACCACAACTCTTAGCAACCCCATGCACAGCAGCTCTGGACTCTGTCCTGTTCTGTGCCAGTCTTACTAATTCCGACGCACCAACCTCCATTGCCCAGTTACTGTGTCAATCCATCTCCTCTGGTGTCTTCCTCTCCTGTGCTGTCCCTCCACCCTTTAAAACATGATGCCGTTCTTCAAGGATTGATCTTTCCTGACCACATGCCCAATGTGTGTGACATGGAGCTTCAAAATCATAGCCTCTAAAGAGAAACTTGGTTTCACCCTCTCCCAAGAGAGACCTATTTGTTTTCTTCATAGTCCATAGTATATTCAGGACTAGTCTCCAGCACCACAACTCAAAGGCATCAATTCTTCTGTTATCCTTAGTCGTTGTCCAGCTTTCTGAAGCATGACAAGTAATTTCAAAGACCATGGCCTGGATTAGGCACACCTTAGTCTCTAGGCTGACATCATTGCTTTTCAGCACTCTGGAGAGGTCCCTGACAGCACATTTTCTGAGTGTAATTTGTCTTTTGATTTCCTGACTGCTGGTGTTAAGAATGTTGATTGTGGAACCGAGCAAGCTGTAATTGTTAACACTCTCAATCTTTAAAAAAAATGCTATAGTCCAAAATATCTGTATATGTTCATTAAAATTAATAAAATAATTTTTTTAAATGCTATAGTGGAGTTTAAAACAACTACAGATTTATGTTCCAGTTAAACTAGTAAGCATCAAGTCTTGAACCTGTACAGGTGAGAAAGTTCATTCAAGTATTAGGTTATGTTTCTGGTCTCTTGTCTCTAGTACCATTACAGAGATACTTAGAAAATGCTTTGGAAAGTAAGGGAACAAGAGAATAATTATCACCCCCACCCCCGTGAGGATCTGAGAGAGGTTCTGGAAGGAAGAAATATTTTAACTGGACCTTGAAGGGTAGGTAATGCTTGAAATAGGCAATTTCAAGGGCCATGCATCCTGACTAACTGCATCTTCCTGAAGACTTGAAAAATAGGAAGTATTCCTGGAAAGACATGGGATTATTCTGACCTAGGGGTTCACAACAGGGTTGGGTGTTGCCTTTTTGTTATTTTTCATAAGTGGTATAAATACTGTATAATCCTGAAAAATTGGGAAATACGGATAAAATTTTAAAAACAAAATCCACCATCAGATGAACCAGATAACATGTTTTTTCTCTTAAATCTTTCTAAAGGTAAATTATAGAAAGAAATCCCTGCTAGGCAGTGCTTTATACCTTATTATTTTTACTAAAGCTTGGACTATAATAATACATGATCATTTTAATGGCTATATAAGTGGATAAATTGATATATTGTCATTTAACCCATTCCTCTAACATTGGACATTTTACTTTCTAGATGGAGAGAGCTAGTTTATTATTTTTAATTATCCTATGGTGAACATTTTGTTTTGTACATTTTTTGTATACTTGCTTTCATTTTCTTAGCACATTTAGGGATATAAATTGCAAGGTCAAAAAGTACGTACTTTTAGGGGGCTTCTTGTATAGAGTGCCAGATTCCATCTACCTCACCCTGTGTTGTTCCAGTTTATCATCTGTTCAGCCATATGAAAACCATGGCATTTTTACATCCAGGACTGATACTGTCGTCTTGATTTCAGCTATTCTTCCTGCACTTCTGAATCGCCTTTGGTTGCCAATTTAAATATTATCACTGTTCCAAAACTCTTGCTTATTCTAGGAAAATGCTTTGCCATTTTTTAAATTCTTTAACCTTCTTCAAAAATTGATTTATTGATGATATCTTGGTTGAGGATGTCCACTTCCTGCCTAGTTTTCAAAAATTCAAGAGTTTTTATTGGCAGCTTGGCTAGTAATATAGATTTGTCTTCTTTATATTTTAGTTAGATGAAATTGGAGCCCAAGAATAAAAATTAAAGACCGAGACTTGAAATTCAAGTCCAAGAGACAAAAAAGGGCAGGATTTCTTTCTCCCACATGAAGCAGTCACATTTTAACAACTGACAAATGAGGGCTAGCAAAGGGCTCTGAAGAGGTAGGGCTGGTGTCTCAGATAACTGATCAAGTGGAGAAAGTCCTCTGATGGAGAGGAAATCAAACACTGAATGCAACCACCAGCCTTAGACTTTCCCTTTCTACCCAGGAAGAAAGAAGAAAATCTGTTTGTTGTTTTATTCAAGGCAGACCCCTAAGAGCAAACCCTTCCCTTTGCACTTGTGTCTAGGAGCATTTCCAAGGGAAATGGTGATACTGCTTGTTGGAAGCTAGAATAGGAGAGATAATTTTTCTTTTTTAGGGGTTACCCATGTATACTGCTTTAATTACTTACTGCATATATTTTGCTTTAAACTTTTGTTTTTATACAGCTGTTTTGTTTGGTTTTTTTAATTGTGATATTAGTGAAAGTTTACAGAAAGATTGGGTTTTCCTTCATTCTTGAAACAGCGTTTTCTCCCTGCTCATTCTCCTGATCTACTTTCTAATGCACATCTTGTTTCAGATTATTAGTTGGCAGGCGTAGAAGTAATCATCTGTTCCTCTCAAATATTCCTTTTCTTCACCTGTTCTAACAGTGGTCTTGTGCAGTATTTATCCTATTGTGACTGAGGTTATTTCACTCAACATGATATCTTCCTGACTCATCCATATTGTGTAGTGTTTTACAAGTTCATTGTTTTCAGTACTGTATATTATTCCATTGTACAAATGTACTACAATTTTTCTATTCATTTGTTTGTTGATAGGTAGGCACTTAGACTATTTCCATCTCTTCCCTATTGTGAATTACGGTTCATTAAATATAGGTATGCAACAGCTAGATCTTTTTAAAAAAAGCTTTACTTGCCCTCAACTCAAAAGATTAGACAAGAACCTTTGGGGACAGTGAGTTTGTATTAATGAGGGAAGAGCAACTCCGGAAACGAGGATGGAAATGGCACCGCAACTCAAAGAATGTAGTTACTGTCACTGAAATTTTGTATGTAGAAGCTGTTCAATTAGTGTATATTTTTCTGTGTATGTCCTCAACAACAAAATAAATTTTTATTTTTAATTGTTCTGTGTTTACCTAGGGAGTTCTGGTGGCCTAATGGTAAAGAACTGTACTGGCAAATCAAAGGCACCCTGTTCGAATCCACCAGCTGTTCCATGGAAGAAAGATGAACAGTCTCCTCCCATGCAGTTTACTGTCTCTCAAAACTTTCTAGAAGGTCAGCTATGAGTCAGATCTGACTTGACAGTACAGAACAGTAACAACAGCTTCCTAAATGAAAGCTGTTCATAAATCTTTTGGCAGGTTTGCAGTGTGTTGTATTGCAAATAAAAGACCACACATTGCCTGTGGTTCGAAATCACCCACCCTCTGACTCAACAGTACAGTACAGCTTTTGTGTTTGTACATATAAACATATGTGGCAACTCAAATTTACACACACACACACAGTTATGTGCCATCAAATCAGAACAATCATAGTAGAACCTTCAGTGAGTTTTCAGACATAGTAAATTGAGCGAGATTGCCCATCTTTCTCTCTTAGAGCAAGAGTGAGAGTGCGTGTGTGTGTATTTGTTGCTCCAAATTTTCAGAGACAGTAAATCACATGGGAGGAGATTGCCTATCCTTCTCCCGCAGAGAAACTAGTGGATTGGAACCCTGTGCCTTTGGGATTGCAGCACAGTTTCTATATGAGCCCCAGTGGTCTACTGCGTTACAATTTTAAAAATAGATTTGTTTTTACAAAATAGAAGATACAATGACAGGGAAACTCCTAATGTACATTGGACACTCATATGCAAGTTCAAGCTGAAGTTGAAGAAAATTATATCAAATCCACAGGAACAAAAATTTGACTTTCAGTCTATCCCACTCAAATTTTAAAACCATCTCATGAACAGGTTTGAGGCCTTGAACACCCATGAGTGAAAACCAAATGAGCTGTGGGATATCCATGAAGAACGCAAAAGGTCAGTACAAAGGCAGAAAAGGAAGAAAAGACCAAGATGGATGTCAAATGAGATTCTGAATATTGCATTGGAGTTCTAAGAAGCCAAAGCTAAAGGAAGAAATCAAGAAATTAAAGAACTGAACAGAAGATTCAAAGGGCAGCTCAGGAAGACAAAGCAAAGTATTATAATGAAATGTGCAAAGAGCTGGAAGTCAAGGGCCGAACTTGCTCAGCATTTTTTAAGTTCAAGGAATTGAAAAACAAATTCAAGCCACTAGTGACAATACTTAAGGATGCTTTGGGCAGAATATTAAATGATCCAAGAAGCACTAAAAAAGATCGAAGGATTATACAGAGTCATTGTACCAGAAAGAATTGTCTGGCATGAAAGAATTTAATGAAACAACTTATGAGCAAGAAGCTTTGGTGATGAAGGAAGAAGTTCAAGCTTCTCTGAAAGAATTGGCAAAAAACCTGGCTCCAGGAATAGACAGTATACCAACTGACATATTTCAACAAACAGACACTGCCCTGGATGTGCTCACCAAGTTGTGCCAAGAAATCTGGAGGACAGCCACTTGGACAACAGACTGGAAGAGATCTCTATTTCTTCCTATTCCAGAGGAAGATGACCCAACAGAGTGGAAATTATTGAACAATATCATTAATATCACATGCAAGCAAGATTCTTCTGGTAATTATAAAAAAATGACTGGAGAAGCACATCAATAGAGAACTGCCAGATGTGCAGGCTGGATTTAGAAGAATGAATGTTACTAGGTATATGACAGCTAATGTTAGATGGATCCTAGCTGAAAGCAGTGAGTACCAGAGGAATGTCAGTGTTTTATTGATGATGCAAAGCCATTTGACTGAGTGGATCACAACAAACAATGGCTGACTCTAAGAATGGGAATCCCAGAACATTTTGATTGTGCTTATGCAAAACCTGTACTTGGACAAGGAGGCATTCATCAGGACAGAGCAAGGAGACAGTGCATGGTTCAAAGTTGGAAAGGGTGTATGCCAGGGATGTATTCTGTCTCCATACCTTTTCAATCTGTATGCAGGACAGATCATCAGGGAGGCTGGACTGTATGAGGAGGAATGGATTGGAGGAAGATTCATCAACATCCTGCATTATGCAGATGACACTACCCTGCTTGCTGAAACTGAGGAGAACCTGAAGCGCTTGCTGCAGAAGATCAAAAACTGCAGCCTTCAGTATGTATTGAAGTGCAATATCAAGAAAACAAAGATTCTCACCACTGGGCCAATTGGCAGAATCATCATTGATGGTCAAGAGCTTGAAATTGCCAACAGTTTTAGTTTCCTTGGCTCCACAGTCATCACTCTTGGTACTAGCATTAAGGACATCAAGAGAAGAATTGCATTGGGAAAATCGGCTGTCAGGGACCACTCCAGAGTACTGAAGAGCAACAGCGTCAGTTTGGAGATTAAGGTACACCTGATTCAGTCTTTGCAGTTGCTCGTTATGCATCAGACAGCTGGATAATAACTGGCAATGATAGAAGGAGAATTGATGCCTTTGAGCAGTGGTGCTGGAAAATAATGTTGAATATACCATGGACCACTAGGAGAACAAACAAGTTCATCCTAGAGAGGGTGAAACTGGGTTGCTCCTTGGAGGCAAGGATTCTGAAGCTTCATCTGATGTACTTTGGACATGTTACAAGGAGGGCCTGGTTTTGGAGAGAGACATCATGTTTGGGAGGGTGAAGGAACAGCACAAGAGAGGAAGACCCTTGATGAGATGGATTGATTCAGTCTTGAGGGTAATGGGAGAACATGTGTCGGAGACCGTGAGGTTGGTGCAGGATAGAGCAGGGTTTAGGGCTCTTGTACATAGGGTTGCTATGAGCCTCAAGCAACTCGACGGCACAGAACAACCACAACACAGAGCCTTATTCTGTGACTATGTAAGCTATTAACTTGCAGGGAAACAGTAGAGACTTTATAGAGACTCTGTACTGTCTTTACAACTCTACTGTATCAACATTTATTTCAAAATATAAAAATATTTTTTAAAAAAGAATTTCCTTTAAAGACTGCCCTGTTCTCACCCCTACTTCTACTGAACTCCAGATTACCAAATACAGTACAATGATCTTTACCATTTTCTACTGTTTTTATTGGGAGTAAAACAGTTTTTTAACTATATATTTTCTAACGAACATCGTAACTGAATTCATATGAACTGGCAAATGCTTAGAAAACTTAATAGAGGCCGAGACATTCTGTGAGCACATTGCTTTTAAGACTTTGATCCTGTTATCTATAAAATGTGCACCAGGATCAGAACTTTAAACATTTAAAGGCAGTTCCACAACTTGTGGTTTATATAAAAAAATGCAAATGTATATATGTTTTAGACAAGCCCCTCCTGGAATTTCCATGCCTCGTACAACTGAATTTCAGGGGGAAAGATCACCAGAAAGAGAGAGAATGTGTATTAGCTTGGTGGAAGAAGACAAAAGACAAGGTGATCGACCAGGAGGCTGTGTGTGGTTTTCGTTTAGGAGAGCGGAGATGAGGGACAGAGACAGAGCCGTAGGAAGGGGGGTGGACCAAGAAGGAAGATGCAGAAACACATCCAATATAATATAGTGATTCATTATAGACAACAGGCATCCTTGGCCAGGCACAGAGCATTTCTAATTCCTTGAGGAGGTGAAGAGCTGTTATTTGGGGTACCTTGTGCTGGTTCAAATCATCAAAGAGATGATTTGACCAGTATTGCTGAGGAGAAAATTTTGAAGCCAGAAAAGGAGCTCTGGTGGAGTTGCATGAGCCACGAACTAAAAGACAGTGGTGGTGGTTCGATTCTACAACCAACTCTGAGGGAAAAAAGATGAGCAGCTTCCTCTTGCAGCTATGCCCAGTGTGAGTGAGTGAGTGAGAAGATGATCTTCCTTGGCTTTAATTCCCAGGTGACTATTCCTCATGCAGATATTTACTGTGTGCCTGCTCTGCACTCGTGATAGTTTGAACAGCTCTTAATGTCCAGGTGGAGAAAGCAAAGGATATGCAAATAAACATTACATGTTCTGTATGTCAAGCAGATTTATCCATGAAGAGAAATGCAACAGGATAAGCTTGTGTAGAAATGGATCTTGGGAGCCCAGAGAATGCTATTTTAATAAGATAGCCCATGAAGGCTTCCCAGAGGAGACGTTTGAGGGAGACCTGAATTGGGGGTGAGATGAATGAAGCAGTTGTCTGTGGAAAGGGAATTCTGACAGAGGGTACAGTGGAGAGTGGGAGAGGGGTTATTATGATCGGGCTACTGCAGGGTGACCAGTGTGGCTGGAGCAAATGAGCAGAGAGATGGAAGTGGGAGTTGATGAGGTCAGTGCCCTTTTAGAGAAGGCTTGCAGGAAAATAGGAGCTCCGTTACCATGAACTTGTTGTCATAGGAGAAATGAGAATTAACAGAACATTACGGAGCTTTATTTCCTTCTTTCGGAGTCGTTGTCCCTGGGTGTACAGACACTGTTACCTAAGGGTTAGAGGTTTGAATCTCCCCAGAGGTGACTTGGAAGAAACACCTGATGATCTGCTCCTAAAATATGAGCTATTGAAAACCCTGTGGAGTGCAGTTCTGCTGTGACTCACACAAATGAGACGTCAACTTGGCAGCAGCTGGTGGAGAAAGATCCAGCAGGAAAAGGTTGAAGGGACACTGATCCTGAAGTGGGGAGATGTGGCTCCTCAATCATAGACTTCACTTCCACCCTGGTGTTGCTGACCTAACTCACTTTGCACCTCATTTCTGAAACCTCATTTCTGAAATGGAGCTACTGTACCCTGTAGTCCTCTTGGGGCCATTTGTGAGGCAGCACCTTCAAAGGTCCCAGCTCCTTGGAGGGAATCTGACTCCGGGTTAGCTAGACACGAAGGGGGTGTTACTTTGTCTGTCCCAGGGTGATCGATGGTCACCATTCCAACTAGATCTCTTTTCTTCCAAACAGGACTGGTTATCGAGAGTCCTGCTGCTTCTCTCTCTCATATGCGAAATGAGAGCCTTCTATGTCCCTGGGGTTGCTCCAATCAATTTCCACCAGAATGACCCTGTAGAAATCAAGGTAAGTGAATTCCTGGAGCCTGGGAGTCCCATGTGCCAGGTACTCCAGCTAGAGGATCATGGGGTGCTGTTCTAGGGAGCTGTTCGTGTGCAGATGTGGCCCTGTGCAGAGAACAAAGGCCTGTGGCATTCCCTGTGAAGAGAAGGCTCAATGCATGGGCCAGAAGCTGAGTGCCCTCGGGTACTCTGCCTCTGACCCTCTACCTCTCTGCGCCTCTGCCTGAGAGCAGATCTTTCTATCTTTGTGTCTCTCCCTCTCTTTGTCTCTGTGTTTATGCTTCTGACTCTATGTTGTCGTCTCCATGTGTACGTGTGTTTCTGTCACTCAGCCTGCTGCCTCCTCTGTAATGTCTTCGCTTCTGTCTTTCATCTGCTTTGTCCTCTCTGTTCCTAGCTTTCTCAGCCTGACTTGGACACAGCCTCTTTAATTTTTCAGTCTTAGTTTCTACTATCAGCAATGTCGTCCAGTTTGTTATGTCCTGAATTGTGTACTGAACCACCCAAGTGTTGATAAATGAAATAATGTTAAGTGGCTCATAAATATATTTTACTTTAATAGCTGTTTTCTTTTTATGTACATTATAAAAATATTAGCTAATATATCAACCTGTAATTTTATGGCAGTCATGGTTAGTTTTCTACTCTTAATAGAGATATAGTATTTGTTTAATAAATTTTCACTTAAATGAGTCAAAACAAGTAAATAGTAAAAGAAGTGGTAAGTACTAAGTTTTATGTAAACAGTATATGCATGCTACACAGTTTTTGCAAATTCCAAGACCTCCTTGCATGTTGTGCATGTATATTTTATTTCTTTGGGCATGTTTTATGTGAAAAATACCACAGATAGGGTTAGTTGGTGAATGAATGATAAGGGTTTGGGGTGCCTTGTGCTGGTTCAGAGTCCAGAGGACAGCCATCCAGCTGGGCTACCTGCCCACTTTTGAACCATTAGCTGTGGCAAGGATGGAGAATGGAGACTAGTGGTTAAGCAAGGGTGTTGGGAAGACTGGCAGCTTGATTTATGTCTCTACAATGATGGATTCTTGCTGGTATTCTCAGAACCCCAGTGAAGGAGTGTCATGTAGTCTGAAGTGATTTTTGTGTGGGGGATTTATGGATGAGACTCTGAGGTCAGCACTTGTGAGGGAAATAGTATTAGATGGGGAAAACTGAAGCTAGAATGGCACTTTAGATGTGTTCAAGTGAGGCAAGGGGACCAAGCCCTTTTCCTGTGCATGGACTACAGTTGGATCCACATTGTTTTCAGGTAGGCACTGTGCTTACATAGAATAGGGCAAATTGTGGTCTTGGCAAAGAGTATTGAATATCCCATGGACTGTCAAAAGAATAAATAAATCTGTGTTGGAGAAAGTGTAGCCAGAATGCTTCTTAGAGGCAGGGATGGTGAAATTCATCTCATGTTCCTGGAGGGGCAAGTCAAGGTGGAGGATCAGCAATAGAGAGAGTGGCCCTCACGGAAATGGATTGACACAGTGACTGTAACTGTGGCCTCAGACATGACAAAGGTGGTGAGGATGGTGTAGAATAGGACATGGTTCATATCTGTTGTTCATAGGATTGCTGTGAGTTGTATTTCACTTTTTGACATCTGACAACAGGACAGAAAGCAAAAGCAGCAGAAGGTTTAAAACCCAAGGCAGGAGGGAGCTTGATGGATGTTCAAGAAATTGAGAAAAACTGCTAAGGATAGGAATAAGGAGATTTATGGAGATTTCTTTGTGCCTCAGATTTTTTTCCTTACTTGGAATTACTTCTTAGGAAAGATTCTCAGAAGTAGCATTATTGGGTCGGAGGATATCAGCATGTTCATGACTCACTATCTGTTGAATTTGATTGTGTTTTAAACTAAATTGGTAATGCAATCTAAAACAAATGAAATGCAGAATAATTCCGAATTGTGCTGAGGATGCTGTAGCCTCATGTCTGCTGCGGTTCATTTCCCTCTCAGACAGTTATTGTCAAGTGAACTGAAGAGGTTGAGAGTACCAGGGAGGGTTTGCTAAAATGGTCATGTTGATCTGAGATTGTTAATGGATTCAGAATTATGGCCTCTTTTCCCCCACCAGGCTGTGAAGCTCACCAGCTCTCGAACCCAGCTTCCTTATGAATACTACTCGCTGCCCTTCTGCCAGCCTACCAAAATAACCTACAAGGCAGAGAATCTGGGTAAGTTCTTCCTTCAGACCACTCTCAACCTGTTGCTAAGTTCTTTTCATAATAATGCTGTTAGTCCATTTAATCCTGTCATAATCAACCCTGAGGAGGTAGTTACTGTTTTCATTTCCATTTTACAGATTAAATGATTTGGCTGTTATTTTACTGTTGAGTAAGAGCCTTGGTAGGCTTTGAATCCACACAGCCTAACTTCAGAGTTGAAACCTTTTGTTGACACTCAGCACTGGCTCTCCCTTAATTTTGTTAACTACTTCTGACTTAGGACTTTTGTCACCTAGTCTGATTTTGAGAAGTCCTGTTGGTACAGTGGTTAAGTACTGGCTGCACAACCAAAAGGAAGGCTGGTGGTTCAAACTCACCAGCACCTCTGAAAGAGAAACGATCTAATGATCTGCCCCCATAAAGATCACAGCCTGGAAGCCCTCGGGGGCAGTTCTGCTCTGTCACAGATGGTCACTCTGAGTTGGGATCAACTTGATGGCAGTGGGTATTAGTAGTAGTGCTTGCTCTCTGCTTGTCTCTGTGTTATGTCTCAAAGATAAAAATGTGAAGCAGTGCTCCTCCTGGCCTTACGGGATTTAAGAGACTTTCTTCTCCTCTCATATCTTGGAAAGAGAAAGTGCAAAATGTTTTTGAACAGCTGCGTGAAGAGTTGTCTTCTCTGTCAGGTTTATATATGGCTCCTTCTGGAACCCTTAGCTGATAGGAACATAGACTGCCAGCTTTGAGTTCCAATCCAGATGTGTTGCAGACCGAGGGTAAAGTATTTTTATAATTATTAATAATGAGACAGACAACCAAGAATGAGATAGAACAGAGAGCATGAAAACAGGGGGCCAGCAGTTATGAAGGGCCTGCATTCCAGCTTCCCTGTATCTTTACTGAAAATTGCCAGGGAGTAAATCATCAAGAGAATTCAGTGCAAATGAAGCTAAGGTCTTTCTATTGCAAACCTTCCCCTTGACCCAGGAGGGGGAGGGGTCAGCAAATACAATGCAAGAATCTGGTAAATCCTTAAAGATTGCCTTGGTGCCTCAGGGTGAATTCCAACCTGAAATAGCATTCACTTTATTACAAATATTTAGTATTGGCTTCCCATATTGATGGAAGTCAAAGTCAGTCTTGGAGCAAGTTTAACCAAAAGCAGGCAGCACCAACTCCTGGAAATGCCACCTCCTCCCAAGTCTTGCTTTTTGGAATTGACCACATACTAGTCTCAGTGCCAGGCTGGTTTCCACAGACTGACTTCTTGGCCTACCTGCCCCCATATCACATCTTTCCATCCTCCACATCACGTGTGCTCCAGCCACCTGCCTCCGCCTGGGAAGCCTGACCTGTTCACCCTCCAGGCTGCCTGTGGTTTCTTCTTCCCCTGGGAGCCAGTGTTGATTTGTGATTTGTCGGCAGCCCAGGGTTCTGCAGTGGCCATCCCTCAGTGTGCACTTAACCTTGCTGAACCTCTGTGGGATCTTCCATGGAGGCGGGGCAGTAATTCCTCCCTCAGAGAAATGAAGACATCATTGGGATCTTCTGTATAAAAGTTGTCCTGCTGTTTTATCTTGCGTTCTATCTTTGGTGCCTCCTTTCATTTTTTTTTAGAAGAGGAGAAATTATGCCTCACCGTCCTCTCCTCAACTTCCAGCCTAGTCCCTGCCTAACACATAGCAAGCATCCAGTGGCTGTTATGTCCCACTAAATGGAGCAGAAACATCCTTTATTGAGTGCCTGTTGGCTGCAAGCCTTGAGCTTTACAACAAGGTGATCGTTAGCCTCACCTTCACTGTTGACCCTTGCTCTTCCTGTGAACCTGATCTGTTCAGAGCACCTAAGTGCTTTAATTTACTTAATTCTCATAACAACCCTAAGAGATGGATACTCATACTAATCTCAAATTACGGAGCTCTGCTGGCCTGATGGTAAGAAACTGAGCTGCTGTCCAAAAGGCATGCGGTTTGAGTGCACCAGCTCCTCCGCAGGAGGAAGGCAGAAGGAAGGGGAGTCACCTTCCCATGTCCTTTACTGCCTATGAAAACTCTCTGGAGGGTCAGTTCCAACTCGACAGCAAACAGCAACAATCTCAAATTACAGATGAGGAAGGACACGATCTAAGAGGGGAGTAACTTGCTCATCTAGTAAGTTCTCACATCTGTACCCTTAAAAACCACACCCTGTATATTGTCTTTAGTCATTCTTGTAGTAACTCTACAAGCCTGGTATGGTTGCCCTGCTTTTCATAGAGGAAGGAACAGCAGCTTCAAGGTTTTAAACACTTGCCCAAGATCTCATGATCAATAGGTGAAGAAATTGGCATTTTAGTCAATTTTTTTTCACTCTTAACCTAGAAATTCCCCCCCCACCACCACCAAGAAAAGTTCATTTGGGCTGTCTGAGGGCTGTGCTTGTGACCATATTGAGAAGGACTGTGGCATTGGGTGTGTGTGTGTGTGTGTGTGTGTGTGTGTGTGTGTGTATAGCACTGTAGGGATGCACTAGAGACACCATGGGGCGGGGTTGTAGCACTGTAGGGATGCACTAGGGCACACCATCGGGGGGTGTGTGTGTGTGTGTGTGTGTGTAACACTCTAGGGATGCACTAGGACACACCATCAAGGGGGGGTGTAACACTGTAGGGATGCACTAGAGCACCGTCGGGGGTATGTGTGTGTGTGGGGGCACTGTAGGGATGCACTAGGGCACACCATCGGGGTGTGTGTGGGTGTGTGTGTAGCACTGTAGGGATACACTAGGGCATACCATTGGGGGGTGTGTAGCACTGTAGGGATACACTAGGGCACACCATTGGGGGGGAATGTGTGTATAGCACTGTAGGGATGCACTAAAGCACACCAGCCACTTTTCTTACAGGATCTCTGTTCATAGTTTGTTGCTCATAAAGCATGTAGCCAACTGCTTCCAGCCTAAATAAGTGCACAGGAGTACTTCTGTATTAGAAATGAGCCATTCCAGACCATTATGTTCTCTTTTTTGGTTTAAACTTAATTTCCAGATATCAAGAAGTGATACCTGCCTTCCTTGGTCTGCAGCTCTGTTCCCCTCTGTGTGTTCTTCCCCTCCCTGGCAAGCTCCTTGCTGATGTGAAGTGGGCAGAAGGAGAAAGAGCCATTGGAGGAAGCGGGCAGGAGAAAGGCAGTAGGAGGAGAGGTGCAGGAGAAAGGGCCCAGATGTTTAGCCCACGTGTATGATTAGGGCTAAGCCTCTGCCCTTCTGTAGTCCTCGCTTGCTCGCCTGTCACATGGCTGTGGGTGCCCTGGATTGCAGCAACAGGCCGTGTAGATGTTTATCGGTATCTTTACTGTCCAAGGTTTCTAAAGAGAAAGGCTTTGTCCAGGCCTTCTTTATCCTCTGATCTCATCTCCCCTCACGGCCTCACTTGCCAGAATTGCCCCTTTACACTGCTAACTGATGTCCCTCCATAGGGTGGTACAGCTGGTAGCCCTCACTTAACATCTTTATACCAAAAACTCACCACTTTCATCTACAGCCCTGACCTTTCCTTGCGCTTCAGATCTGGACCTTATAATGCCTGGGAGTGTGGATTTCCAAAGTGAAAATGCCTTAAATTGAAATCTACTACTTTTCCTGTTTTCCTTTCTGGGACTTGTAGAAACCTCAGAATCTTCCTGATGCCCCACTGCTCCCTTACCTCTTAGAGATTTCACCTACTCAGTAGCTCCTGAATCTCTCCACCTTCACCACCCTCTTCTCATCTGAATCATCTGGAAGGCAGGCCATCATTCCCAGCCAGTTCTCTGCATCCTCTCTGTTTTCTTCACAAAACGGCCTGAGTAGGCTTTTTGTGACCAGAACCAGGTAATGTCTCCCCCCGCCCTTGTTGGAAACGTTTCCTTGGCTCCTGTTACTCTCTTGATGAAAACCATACTTCAGTGTCACCAGTGGGCCCTGTGAGCTTTTGCTCCGGCCCACTTCTCCCGCTCCCCTGGACTCACTCTTTCCCTTGCTTTCTGCATTGCAGCCATACTGACCTTCTCCTGCCCCACCCTTACAGGGGATTTGCAGACACTGTCCTTCTATCTAGAATGTTCTTCCATATTTGCCGAGTTATCTCTTCTCTCCTTTTTGAGCTTAATCCAAGCAGCACTTCCTCAGATAAACTTTCCAAACCTTTTTCTCCATGCCTAACACAGGTTTTTCTTGTGATGCAGTCTGTTCTCATTATGGTGATTATTTAATCAGTCTGTCTTCCCATTATACCAGATGCTCTGTGATTAGATTTATTCACCATTATATTGTGAGAGCCTGACTAAAAGCCAGTAACCAGCATATATTTATGAACAAATGAAAGGGCAGAAAGTGCCCTGTCAAACAGCCACACTGTACGTTAAGGCGCTCGTCGTCTTAAGCTGGCCCCAGTTTCACTTTGTCATTATAGAACTGCTAGCATAGCTCAGAATGAAAGTGCCAGTTGGCCCTTGCTCCTTGGCGCCTGCTGGCACAGCCTCTGGCAGCTGCTCTGAGGCTGTCACATGCAGTGAGCCTGCCAGTTCATTGAGTAAAAGGATGTTCTGGCCATAAATCTCAGGTGATAGGTTTCACTCTCCTCCTCTCCCTTCCTAAACCAAAAGCTGAAGAAAAATTGGAAACAGTCTCTACCCTTAAAAAGTTCTTAATTGAGTAAGGACGCCAGGAACGTAAATATATCAGCCCTTTGTGCAAAATATAATCATTAATGTATGAAGAAAGTGCAGAGGCAATGCTGATGCAGTAATAGTATTTATTGCCTGCCTGCTCTGTACCTGACTATATCTCGGGAGATGGGCACTCTTATCCCCACTTTACAGATGAGGAAATTGAGGCTCAGTGAGGCTAAGTGCTTTGTCCAAGATTGTTTAGCTAGCAAGTGGCAGAGCCAGAGCTCAAACCCAGATGGCCTGGAACTGCAGCCCACTCTCTTCATCCTACATAGTGCTCCCTCCATAGGAGGGAACTCAGAGGTTGTGACAAGCTCTGTCCTGAAGAGGTCAGGAGGGGTTTCCCAAGAGCCTGGAGTGGAGACAGGCACTCCACACCTAAGAAGATGAGGCCCAGAGGCTTGGAACAATGTGGGATGTTTGGTGAGTTCTGAGAGGTTAGCACTGGGACATAGAGGAGGAGGAGGAGAAGTGACAGGTAGGAGGTTAGATGTGCATGGACCAGGAGTGAGTGCAAAGCTAAGGAAATGCTAAAGACCCTGAAAGTCCTCTTTTTTTTCTTCTTTCTTTTTTCACTTTTTATTATGATTTGAGTGAAAGTTTACAGAGTAAATCCTGTGGCACGGTCTTGGCATTGACTGTAGCCCCCTACATTTTAACAGCATCCTTTCCCTGGAAGTCCACATTTGCCCTTTGATTCTGTTTGTGTGACTCTATTGACCTCAGCAAACTCAGGGCTGAAGCTCTGAGCTCTATCTGTCTCTCTTATGGCAGGAGAGGTGCTGAGAGGGGACCGGATTGTCAACACCCCTTTCCAGGTTCTCATGAATAGCGAGAAGAAGTGTGAGGTTCTGTGCAGCCAGTCTAACAAGCCCATGACCCTGACTGTGGACCAGAGCCGGCTGGTGGCTGAGCGGATCACAGAGGACTACTATGTTCACCTGTAAGTTGGCCTCAGCTCCCTGCCGACCTCGAAGTCCTGTAGGGGCGGGCAGTGCTGGGAGAGGTATACCAGGGGCACTGAGCAAGGCCTTGGGTTTCCAGCATTGCCGACAACCTGCCCGTGGCCACTCGGCTGGAGCTGTACTCCAACCGTGACAGTGATGACAAGAAGAAGGAAAAAGATGTGCAGTTTGAACATGGCTACCGGCTCGGCTTCACCGATGTCAACAAGGTAGAGTATCTCCTGCCTGTTCGGTCAGAGCACTGGGCAGGCACCCTACACAGGTTCCAAGCACTCGGGGCCCTGAAAAAGAGGCAAGCCTTTAGCCCTGAGCTGATAATACAGAAGAGGCAAGGCTCAGCCTAGACCAGCGTCTCCTGCTGTCTCTAGGCACGGTCTTTCACAAACTTGAGTGCTCTGGACCATGTTCTGATAAACGGTGCTAGGACGTAGAAAGTAGTGTCCATCCACGATCGGCTCCATGGGTTTGATCCTGCCCACGCCAGTTCCTGGTTGCCTGGTTAACCTCTTCTGAAGCTATTCTGAATCTGCCTTTCTTTGTCAGTAAAATGTAATAATAACCGTACCAGCTCCATGGGATTGCTTTGTGGAGAATATCAGACACTCCCATGTCATCAGCACCTACCAGCACAGAACCCAAACCCATGGCCATTGAGTCAATTGCAGCTCATCTCAGCCCTTCAGAACAGAGTGGGATTGGCCTCGGGGGGGATTCCATGGCTGTGATCTCTGTAGGAGCTGATTGCCATGTCATTCTCCTGCAGAGCTTCTGGTGGGTCATACTGTTAATGGTGGTTCTGATTTAGCAGTGACTCTCTTTGCTTATTTTTTTTTTTAATTTTCTAAACTTATAAATATCACTTAGGGAATAAAGGAGAAAAGCATTCCTTTTGAGGCACAGCCTGTCCGCAAAGAGCTGCTCTCCTAATTGGGAGGGGAACCGAGATTGTAAAGCCTGGACCTTAAGTCCCTCTTCCCTTCACCCATTGTCAGTGCTAGAGGAGAATATACCCACTGTGCATTCAGACTGATAGCGAGGAGCCCTTGAAAATGGGTAGACTTGGAAAGAGTGGGGCCGGGGCTGCAGTCCAGAGGGGGTGAGTGCTGTGAACAGAGCCGGAATGGGGCTGGGAGACCAGGTGGAGTCATGTGGCTTAACAAATGATGAGCGCAGACCCAGCATGTCAGATGAGAGAAAGCCCTGAATGCCAGGGTAGGGGATGTCAGCTTTTATCCAGTCAACACAGAGCAACATGATGAGAGCAGTGGTTTTGGAAAGCTGGGAGAGCTGAGCATGCTAGATGCCCGTGTGCATCTATGCCTGGGTGGTCTCCCCTCCCTGGATGAGTTTCTCATTGTTTCTTGGCTACTAGCTCTTTTTTTGTCCATCTTTGCTTTGTCTTAGATCTACTTGCACAACCACCTCTCATTCATCCTTTATTACCACCGGGAGGATGTGGAAGAGGACCAAGAGCACACGTATCGAGTCGTGCGCTTCGAGGTGATTCCCCAGAGCATCAGGCTGGAGGGTGAGTGGGGAGGTATGACCAGAGGGGAAGGGCTGGACGGGTCTGGGCATCAATTTCCGCATGCAGGGACTTCTCACAGTTGGCTCCTGACTGACAGGGATACAGCCTACATGTCCAGCCAAGCTACAGCCACTGATTTCCTATTCAGTAGGGAGCAAGAGCTGACATCTCTGTGACCCAAGGTGGACAACTAATCTTTCTTACCACTTCCCAGCAACCCCAGGAGGAGTGAGGCCTTAGTGACATGACTGAACTCAAGCAGTAAGTCAGTCACATGGGAGGAGATGGCCCTTCCTTCTCCCGCTGGGCAACTGGTAGATTTGAGCCATTTGCCTTTGGAATTGCAGTGCAGCAGCTCCTTAAAGTAAACTATCAGCACTCCCTCTAGTGGTTTAGAGGTAAGAAATTGCACTGCCAACACAAAGGTTTATGGTTCAAATCCACCAGTTGTTCCATAGGAGAAAGAAGGACTGTTTTCTCCTATATGATTTACTGCCTCTGGAAACCTGCTGGAGGGTCAGCTTTGGGTCAGTTCCAACTCAGCGATTCTCAGCAACATGCGAATGATTGGCACAAACACAGATTTGCACAGAATCAGCAATGAGAGAATTTGAGAGCCTAGCCCCAGTCCTGATGGGCCTGTTCCAACCTGTTCGGGCATCACCTCACCTGTCACCTCCCTCCGTGGGGCATTTTTTGTCCAAGATGGTGGTTTTCTAGCTTTCTTTGTTCTTTCAAAAGCTATGGATCTGCTTTTCAAATAAAATCTTACACAGATGTCGTTTTAAAACACAGATTCCATACTTTGAGCACACTATACTTTATCACTTTTCCATTTTCCATTCATGTACATTATGCTTTCACTGCCTCTGCTCCCCTCCAGCTCTGACGTTAGAAACTGTGTCGAATACCCTGCACAGAACCTGGCTGTAGAGTAGGTGCTTATTATATGCTTATTATTGAGTGAATGAATGGAAGACAGGGTGAACAAATGATTGAGTGGATGAATGAGGAAATAAGCTTCTCCATGGCTGAGTAACAGAAGCACTGACGGATGCGGTGGACGGTGAACATGTGCTAGAGTAGTCAGTGCTGTTGCGTTGAACAGGATTGACGAGCAAATGAGTCAGGAGTGAAGGAAGACCAGTTGACCATATGAGGACCTCAGAGCCCCTCTCCCCCCTCACACCCCTCTGCAGCCCCTAAGGCCTGTGGAAGGTCAGGGCTCGGAGGAGACAGTGGAAAAGCCAGTGTTTCCAGCTCCAGAAGTATTCACTTGGGTCTCGTAGGCCAGGGTCTCGGCAGCATGTCGCCCCCTCAGGAATAGATTGAGTCTCTGTCTCTCACAGACCTCAAAAGAGATGAGAAGAGTTCATGTACCCTACCTGAGGGGACCAGCTCCTCGCCCCAGGAAATTGACCCCACCAAGGAAAATCAGCTCTACTTTACCTACTCTGTACACTGGGAGGTGAGGAGGCTCTGGAGCCCCAGGGCAGGGGAGGCCGGGGAGGCCAGGAGTTCTCTAGCAGGAGCCTTGACTTTGTGTGCTTCCTCCCACCCACCAGGAAAGTGACATCAAGTGGGCCTCTCGATGGGATACTTACCTGACCATGAGTGATGTGCAGATCCACTGGTTTTCCATCATTAACTCTGTCGTGGTGGTCTTCTTCCTGTCCGGTGAGCGGTCTCTCGTGAGTCAGCAGATTGGGAGATCAGGGGCGTGAGGATGAGAGACCGAGGCAGCACAGCCCTGCTGGGGACTGCTGAGGTGTTCTCGAGGAGAACAGGTCACAAACAGAATTCAGGTGGACAGAGAGCAACAGCAGTCTGTCTACCTTGAAGAGCTAACTTTTGAAAAACGAAAAGCCCAGCCTGGACTCCTGGCAGCTTTCACTCTTAGCAGGAGCAGGACCAGACTGCCTCATCTTTATCCTGTGCAGCAACTGATGGATTCAAACTACTGACCTTACAGTTAGCTGCCCAACTTGTGCCACTTTGCTACCACTGCTCCTTGGAGAGCTCACTACTGTTATTGTTGTTGTTGCTCTTGTGTACCGTCTCATAGCAGACCCTCTAGTGGGTTTTCATAGGCAGTCAATTGCATGGGAGAAGATTGCCCATCCTTCTCCCATGGACCAGCTCATGGACTTAAACCGCGTGCCTTCAGGATACAGTGCAGCTTTTTGCTACTAGGCCACCAGACCAACTTGAAGAGTTCACTAGAGGGAAATTTTATTCTATTAATTTTAATGAACATTTACAAAGATTTTGGATTTCCATTCATTCGTTCTATGCTTGTCCTTTTAGCAGCAAGTTTGTTAGTGCCCTTTGTGTGCCAGATGGATATGGTGCTCAGCAAGCCCAGTCTAGCTTCTGCCCTCATGGAGTCTGTTCTTGTGATGGGAGAGAAGAAAAAGGGAAACAGGTAGAGGAATTCCAGTTAGTCCTGAGTGCTAGGAAGCAGACAGATACACAGTTGAAGGAAGGATGAAGTATGCTTTAGAGAAAATCTGTTTGCAGGAGGAGCCACCACGCAGAGACTCAGGGAAAGACTGTTCCCGCAGGGGTCACAGTACTGCAGCGAGACCTTTAGACAAAAGGCAGGCTGGTGAGACAGTTGTGAGCAAGGGCTGGGTTAGGCTTAGGCAGAGGTGAAATGAAATTTCCAGATAATCACCTCACTGTGTCACATGAGGAGGGAACTCTGGTGGCCTAGTGGTAAGGAATTACACTGCCAACCCAAAGACACTTGGTTCAAGTCCACCAGCTGCTCCATGGGATAAAGAAGGGCACTTTGCTCCTGTGCAGTTTACTGCCTCTGAAAACCTGCTGGAGGGTCAGCCAACCTGACGCTACAGCACAACAGCGTCATACGAGGACAGCTGGTGGTGGTGCTTGCTGCGTGGCAGCCCCATGCACGATGGAATCTGACAACTGTCATCCTCATGGCTTTCACTGGCACATATTTTGAAAGTATATCACCAGGACTTTCCACCAAGGATAATGTTGGCTCCTGTTTGTCGAAGCACTTATTGAAGTGTCATTCACTGTGTTAAGCACTGTACAAACATTTCGATCCTTGAAACTCCGTGAGCTAAGCCTAAACCCATTAAGTGTGTTAGCTCAAGATCACTCAGCCCTTTCTCTTAGCCAGCAGCTGCTGCCTGGAGAGGGCTGCAGTGGTGCTATGGAATCACAAATACAGGCTGTGTTGGGGTGTTAAGAGGTAATGATGCCTGGCCTGAGACATGGAGCTTGAGGAAGAGTTAGTCAAAGGCGTGCAGGGCATTCTGAAGAAAATTAAATGGGCAGGATGAACACATAAAGGGGAGAAGAGAAGATGCCCTGAACTAGGCACTAAAAGCAGCAACAACCAGAAATTAGTAGATGAGCCAGAGAGGTGAGTCTCAGCAAGTTGATAGAACCAAACCGTGGCAGGGCTATGGGCCTGTTCTCCCTGGTAGAAAAGCGGTGTCTCATGGCTTCCTCACCCATCCCAGGGGTCCTCTTATCCCTGCAGTCTCAGGGGAGCTGCAGTAGAGGACCATCCAGCAAGTGCTGAGAGGAGGGTTCTGGGGAGGTCATGCCGTGGAGGCTGGAAGGCCCACAGAACAGGCCGCTGATGCTAACGCTCCTCCTCACCCCTGTCTATTCCAGGCATCCTGAGCATGATCATCATCCGGACCCTCCGGAAGGACATCGCCAACTATAACAAGGAGGATGACATTGTACGAGGTCTTGGCTGGGGAGGGAGGAACTGGGAAATAAGGCAGTCACCCTCAGGAGGGACTTGGGAATTCCATACTTGGGGTATTTGCTTTTTGGTTTTATAATAATTACTGGCTAACATGAAACAAGCCGCCTCGTACAACATGCATAAGTGGAAGTGTAAACTGTTTTCTGAAAAGCCATTGACAGTGTAATTCTTCTAGAATTTTTTCTGTGACTCAAAACCTCACATTACACTTGGTCCACAAATATTTGTTGCAGCTTTCTTTGTAATTGAAAGAAAGTTGATGCAACCTAATTTTCCCACCACAGCAGAGAGATTAAATTATAACACTACAATGAAAAATTGTGCTGTGTGGTCCCTGGTTTGTAATTGTATGTACATGTACATGTGTACTTAAAAAACAAATATTTTTTTTACCCTTTTTTTTTCATTCCAAAAACCAAAAGTGCTCTTTTTCTAATGAGAAAAAGTGCTGCGTCAAAATCTTAGCACCCAAAAATTAGTATTGATGGACGTTACTTCTTCCCATGCGCTTGGTTTCTGGAATTTGGGAAAGATATTTTCTTTTACTTAACTGTAACTGTTATGTTTGCTCCCTTCTTTCTTGTGTGACACTTTTTTGAGGAGCATTTTCTCTTAGCACTGACCCAGCACACTGTGTTTTCTAACTGACGTGGGGCTGCTTGGTACCCCCCACCTTGGCCGAGGGGGGCTGTGCAATGAGTCTCCAGGGGTGGTCTCTGCAGAAGCTGTCTCGTCCCCTGAGCACATGCTCACTCTGGGTCTTTGCTGCAGGAGGACACCATGGAAGAGTCAGGGTGGAAGCTGGTGCATGGTGATGTCTTCCGGCCGCCCCAGTATCCCATGATTCTCAGCTCCCTGCTGGGCTCAGGCATTCAACTCTTCTGCATGATCCTCATTGTCATCTGTGAGTGTGCCAGCAGGGGAACCTATTAGACCATTGCTAGTGAAGTGCAGGGCTGGAGTTGTAGGCAGCTTCTACCACATACCTCTAAAGACAGGATAGATAAGTTGCCCTCCCTGTAGAAGGGGGCCAAGCACACAGCATCAGACAGACATCCCAACGTTCCTGAGCAGATAGAGGCGTTCATCCTCACGACCAGGCTACACTCTCCCAGCCCCAGACCGCGGACACGGGTCCTTTTGCTCAGCTTTCTAGCATTGTGTACCGAGCCCCCCACACCCATCATTGATGCCACACATCCATATACTGTGAGGCTTATCTCCTAATGGCACCAGATGTTATTGACTTGCTTAGAGTCAGTGCCATGGTTAGGATGGCCTCAAGCCTTTTATCCTAAACCAGGAACTACACAGTAGTTAAAACAGTGCCATAGTTACCCATAGTAGTTACAGAGTGCTTGTGTGAGCTGCCTCATGCTTTGTGGCCTCGGGCAAGTCTTTTAACCTCTATGAGCCTCCGTTTCCCTGCCTGGAAAATGATGGATCTCGCTAGCCTCTGACTTGCAGTGTGGACAGGTGGGTTAAGTAAGCTGGTGCCTGTGGTGCGCTCGTCCCAGACCTGCCTTGTCCCAGATGCCCTGCCGCTGGAAGCTCGTATAGGCACCTAATCCAGGCCAAGTAGCTGCTGCAACCCTGGGCACCCCAGCAAAGATCTCGTCTTCTGGAGGGGGATGAGACAGTTCCTTTGAGAAGGGCACAATCAGAGATGATCCAGTTAGGCAACCTGGTGGAGGTTGGGGCCTGCTGACTAGCCCCTGACCCTCTCCCCGGCCCCTCCTTCTGCAGTTGTGGCCATGCTCGGCATGCTGTCCCCCTCCAGCCGGGGAGCTCTCATGACCACGGCCTGCTTTCTTTTCATGTTCATGGGGTAGGTATGGTGGTGCGGGCAGGGGGAGATGGCCCACACCTCCTGTCCTGTGGCTCACAGGGCCCAAGGTGTCACCTTGACTCCACAGGGTGTTTGGTGGATTTTCTGCTGGCCGTCTGTACCGCACTCTGAAAGGCCACCGGTGGAAGAAGGGAGCCTTCTGCGTAAGTGTCCTAACCCGCCAGTGTCGGTGAGGAGCTGAGACCTTTGCTCCTGGGCACAGGCCATAAGTCTGAAAGGGCAGAGCAGAGGCAGGCCCTGAGGGCATTCCCTTCCAGAGACTGACCAGCACCTTGATGTGGCAGGAGGAGCACACCCTGAGGGTCTTGTGGGGACACCTGGCTCTTATCCATGGGTTCACAGAGGGACCTCATCACCCCTTAATTAGCCTAGTCATGAAATAAAAGGATTGAATTTACAGTCTTTTTTTTTTAATAGATTGTACAGTGGTTTGAGCAAGAGAAGAAATAGGAAACTTAAGAGGATAGAATTTCAGTACCAACCCAGGTTTTGTGTCAGACACTGGTCAGCAGGGCTTTGGGAGAAGATGCCACCAAACAGAAGGAAGAAGCCAGAAATGTCTTGTCACCGTCCGCCTCTTTCCTGACTTCAGTGCCTCCCTTCCTCTTCAGAGAAGTCAGCTCCTACTTTTCTCTCCTTTGATACTTAGGAGAGACCTTGGTGCTCCAAAGGAGCCTGGGCAGAGCTACCAGCAGGTCCTGCATGATCTCCTCTCTGGGATTTTTTTTTCTCTCCACTAATTTTACCCAGAAGGAGACCCTGCTACACAACACACACACACAAAAATCCCATACAGGAACCTGAGGATTTCTGGTGGAACATCAGCATGCCTTGGGCTCTGGAATCACTAGATTATAATCATAGCTCTATCCTTTCTTCACCTGGTAACCTAGAACTTGAGTTCCCCTCTCTCTCCTTTGGAGATAATTTCCTCTCGGGATTGATGGTGCATGGAAGGCCCTTAGCACAGTGCTACTCAGAGCAGAGGCTCTGGGATGTTGATAAGTCCGTGTATGTAGAGGCCCCAGGATGGGGATACACAGGAGCAGTAAACTGGCTGGGGGACCAGGGACGGCAGGTGAAAGACAGTGGATGTTGAGTGTCAGATGACAGAGACTCAGTCGTTGCGGTTGATGACCTGGGCACTCAGGCAGCCCCAGCAGTCTGTGACCTCAGCATTACAGAACGAGTCTCAACTGTAGGTCAGGAAGATTGGCTCCCCACTCTGGGATCCAGCTCAAAAGATTCCAACTAAATAGAGCATCAGGTAGCCTGCAAACTAGAGTTAGACCACCTGGCCTGGACCCCCTTCTCTTCTTCAGCTGACCATACAGAGTTGGGGAGACAGAGGTGGTTAGCACTACTGAGCCTCAGTGTCTTCATCTCTGAAAGGAAATGACAATGGTCCTTCCTATCTGGAGCTGCCGTGAGGAGCAGATGGGATGGTTTAGGCAGGGTCCATCGTCCACCGTCCCGGGGTCTCACCTAAAGCTTAACTCTGCCATATGTTACTACCCTAATCGAAGTGGTTTGAGTTGGAACTAGGCTATATATATTTAGTGACGTTTTAGTCACACGTTCACTTACTCTACAAATACTTCATGAATAGCTGCCATATTTTAATGCTGGGAATATGTCAGTGTTGGAGGTGGGTAGGCAGAGATTGGACAGGTGACAAAAACACCAAATTACAGACTAAGGTGAGAGGAAGGGCAGTGCATAGGTCTAAGAGCGTAAAGCAGGCCTCTCTAGGAGTCAAGGAAGGCTTTCTAGGAGGAACTGTGCTTGAGCTGAGTCCTGAAAGACAGCAGGACGCCTAGACCTTTGTCTGAGAGCCCAGCGGGCCAGGTGGGAGCTCTGGGTGCAGCTCCAAGCTTGGCCTCTCTTCTTGCAGACAGCAACATTGTACCCTGGGGTGGTGTTTGGCATCTGCTTCGTGTTGAATTGCTTCATCTGGGGCAAACACTCCTCGGGAGCGGTAAGTGCCCCACCCTCCCCACACGATCAGCTGTGCTCATCCCCACTTCCCCAGGTCACTTCCTGCTGATCCCCTTCCCTTTTCTGAGTCCCCAGAGCTCTCTTCCCAGCCTCTGGGGACAGAGGGCTGCCTGGGGTTTCCCCAGCCCTGCCCATCTATCTGCCCCTGCCCTGGCCCTGGACATCTTGCAATCTCTCCAGACAGCTGGCCAAGGCTCACTTCTCTAAAGGGCGGTTTCCACGGTCCAGGGACCAGCTGGGGAATTCCCCTTTGTTTTTAACCAAGGGAGCTTGGCCTGGTGTGAGTGTCCTAGGTCACTATCCCCAGACAGCGGCACCAGCCCCTGCATGTGGAGGCAGAGAGGAACGGGAGGATGAGAGAGTCTTCTCAGATTCACCAAGTAGCTGCGTTGGAGTGGAGGGGGCGGGCGTGTGCCATCCCTCCCCTCTCTCCCGCCTGCCCATTAAAGGGCTTGGGTGAGGCTTCGGGTCCAGCCAGCAATGGAGTTGCGCTCTCCACACTTCTCTGTTTTCTGTCACTTCCCCCTCTCCCAGTCTCTCAGCATTGTTCTCATTATGAATTACTCACTCTACAAAGTCCGGAGAAGTCAGAGAATCAGCCAGTCAGAATGAACATTCTGTAGATTAATGTGTCATCTTCCCATCTTTTTCCTTTTTCACATTTACATTTAAAATAATATTATCATTTTTAAATGATTATAAACATGTATGTGGTGCTTGCTTTGTAAGCATGATTCTAAACATGCTACATACATCATTCTTTTTGCACAGTTCTTGTGAAAACTAATACTGTGCAGAATAAGATTAGGAAGAAAATGCCGGCTCCACACACCTCACCTGAGGAAGTACTCTTTGCTTCTTGACATACAATTTTCTAAGCATGAAGTCATTTAGATAAAGAGGAGTTTTTGTTAAAATGAAAACCCAGTGGATTGGCACAGTGACTCTAGCAGTGGGCTTGAGGATGTCAGAAATTGTGAGGATGGCACAGGACAGGACAGGGTTCAGATCTGTTGTTCCTTGGGTCACTATGAGGCTTACTCAGCAGCACCTAACAACAGCTTCTATATGTACAGAGTCTGGAGGTTTACTAGAACAACTTACTGCTCCCACGCACTAGTTCTGGGAGCCGTAATTGGTGACATGCCACAAATCACCCTTACTTGGTAGGCACCCTTCACTCCACCTCTCAGGGACCTCACCACAAGCGTCACAGATACCAGTCCTCTGGCCAAGTTTCCCAGCACGCTTGCTTGCACACCCTGGGACCACACAGGTTTCCCAGTGTGACAGAAAGTAGTGAACACCTCTGTTGTCTCCAAAGTGGGAGTAACAGCTGTGGGAGGGTCTGAAGGTGATGAGCCTAATACACAGACAACTCCGTTACTGTGACTCAGTCAGCTATCCGGGAAGTAACAGTGTCCCGAGGAGGTGCTTCTTTAGAGAGATTCTTCACAATAGCTGTAGTGAAGGACAGAGTGCCTTTTCATTATCGTTTTAGAGCAGCCTTTTCTTTTTCTTCTTAGTAGATTTTAACAAAATTGGGAACACATTTCTATAATTTTGGTTTTCGTTTCTTCTTGTACCATATTTAATCTCCCTTCACGTTCTCATCCTTTCCTTCCCTAACTTTGCCCATTTCCTTTGTAGCTGATAAGTTCTCTGAGATACTACGATTACTTCTTAGGAGGGCAAATTACTTTTCCATCTACTCTGTACTAATCCCCCAGGGCTGGGCCCAGCCCTTTAAGGCCTCGATCACAGAGCACTGTGAGGCACTGTGCCTGTGGGACCTTTCCCACCCTGACAGCCCTGCCGTGCGTGGAACCCCTCGTCATCTGCCTCTAGGCTTGTGTGGCCTCATGGGCACTTGGTCCACAGGTGCCCTTTCCCACCATGGTGGCCCTGCTGTGCATGTGGTTTGGGATCTCCCTGCCCCTCGTCTACTTGGGCTACTACTTCGGCTTCCGTAAGCAACCGTATGACAACCCCGTGCGCACCAACCAGATTCCCCGGCAGATTCCTGAACAGCGGTGGTACATGAACCGATTTGTGGGGTGAGTCATTGTGCAGGGGGCTTCTGGGATACGAGGGGGATGTGAGACCAGCACGGCCCTGAACCATGCCCCCGGAGGACACAGAAGAGGGTATGCTCCTCTCTGAGGGTGCTGTGGCTGATGTCCCTGCAGCTTCCGCCAGCTCCAGTGGACTTCCTAAAGCTTAGCTCCCTTTCCAAGCAGAAGAGGACGGAGCTGTAGTCAGACTTGGGATCAGCCCAGGAACCAGGATGGGGAGCAGTGGAGGGGTGGTAAACGGGTTTAAGCCACTTAGACTGCAAACAAGTCACCCTCCCTCTTTGCGCCTCAGTTTCCCATCTATAAAATGGGGAGAATGATCCCTCTCATGGATTATAAGGATGCAGGCTAAACCTGTCTGTGTGAGCATGGTCTCGTTCACGCTGGCCAGTAGGACCTGGGACTCGGTTAACTCACCCCTTCTGCCACAGCATCCTCATGGCCGGGATCCTGCCTTTTGGCGCCATGTTCATCGAGCTTTTCTTCATCTTCAGCGTGAGTACTGCTGCCTGGCCCCCTTCCCCAACCCTCACCACACACACAGCCCTCACACCCTCATCCGGGTCTCCTCCTCAGTGCTCGGCCTCATGCTGCTGTGAGGTGCAGACAGGCCACTCCGCCTCCCGGAACCTCCATTCTTCACCCTGAAACAGGAGTAACACCTCTCTCTCAGGATAGCATTGAAGGCTAAACCAACTAAGCCGAGTGTACAGAGCGGCCCAGTGTGTGGGGAGGAGCCAGTAACTAGAAGCTGCTTCAGTAAGACCGCAGTGAATGAAAATCACCAGCAGTTTTCATGTCTCTGTTGCATCCTCTGATTTCTGGCTCCTACTTGTCTATACCTAAGTTACGCAGATCTGTTAGGGAATTGAGGAAGTTGTGACCCCCTCATTCACGGGAGAATTAAGACAAACTGGAGAAATGAGACCGTATTTGTGAAAGGTACAGTGCTTAAAATACAGGAAATGCTTGTTACACAGTAGCTGCTCTGGTGGTGGTGAATACTTCTGTCCCAAGAGTGCACCGCAGCCAGGGCACACGTTCGAGCGAGGGCTCCTTCAAGTCACACGTCTAATTACTCATGTCTGGACAAGTAGCCATTGCTCTGGCGTGGTCCTGCTCTCCCCCCAACCCAGCCCAGCCCAATAAGAGGGTCAGAGGAGGAGCAGTCTGCTCTGAGGCCCGTATGTGCCCCAGGGAGGCATCCCTTCTGTTGACGAACTAGGCCAGTCACCCCAGGCCCTTCTCAGACCAGTGCTGCTCGCTTTCAGCTCCATGGAGCAGGGACGAGCCGGCCACATGCCTTGATGGTGTCGTCTGATGTTTCCACTCCTACCCTGCTGGCAGGTGGCATGCCAGTCCTTGGGTTGTGGCATTCCTGAGAGCAGGCCGGGTGGGCTCTCCAGGGCCGCTGTGGAGGCCAGCCAGCTAAAGGCCTGCTGTGCTGTGTCCACAGGCCATCTGGGAGAATCAGTTCTATTATCTCTTCGGTTTCCTGTTCCTCGTCTTCATCATCCTGGTGGTATCCTGTTCCCAAATCAGCATCGTCATGGTGTACTTCCAGCTGTGTGCAGAGGTGAGGGGAATGGCACCAGCGCTGAATGGGTTCATTAAGTTGTGCAGACTCTGGTCTGGCTTTCCAGTGTAGGTGCCCTTTTTCCTGGCTCTGAGGTTGTGAATAAGTCTCTTTCCCTCCCCAAGCCTCTTATTTCTTCTCCTTTAACTGGAGTTAGTCATACCTACCTCACAGAATAGTTGTCGGTCACTGCATCTTCATGAGAGGACAGTGGGCTTGTCAGAGTTGAGTCCACTCCAGTTGTAGTATTCCCATTCGGGTTGGGTGACCTGCCCTCTGGGGACTAGCTCTTGGCAGGAAGTCTGAACAAGCTCTCTGGGGCAAGCGGCTTGGTGCCAAGGCCCGGCTCATCAGGATCTTGGGCTCAACTTCTCTGCCCTCTGTTTCTCTAGTAGAGAATCAGGAGTAGTAATTGGACCACATGAGAGGGCCAGTGCAAGGCTTAATTAAGCAAATTCCTTCCACCTAGCATATAAAAAGGTTCCTGGCATGTGGTGAGCATTTGCACAGGAAGTATTGGTAGTTGTTAACACTGTTCTTACTGACTTTTTAGAAAGTTATGTATAATTTGTAAACACGAATGTTTACTGCTTGTAATGTACATGTACAGTCTTGTGGTATTTTAGAAATATGTACAATCAAGTATCGTCATCACAGTTGAGATAGAAAACATTTTCACCAGCTCAGACAGTCCTGCCCTTACCCAGTCTTTAGGGGTCTCCACCCCCCCACCCCTACCCCTGGGAAACTTGGTGGGAAGAAAACCTGCGTGGAGGCAGTGCTGACCCGTCCTGCTTCCTTCTCAGGATTACCGCTGGTGGTGGAGGAATTTCCTAGTCTCCGGGGGATCCGCGTTCTATGTCCTGGTCTACGCCATCTTTTACTTTGTTAACAAGGTACTGGCCTCCTTGAGGGAACCTCTTAGCAGAGGAAGGGGAGGGGCGTGAAGGGAGGAAACAAGTATCTGACCTTTCCCACCGAGAGGGGACAGCCAGAGCCATTCTAAAGCCCCACAGCATGTGCAGCAGCATCCAGTTCTGTGTATTTGGGAGGCAGAGCCTTTAGGATAAAGGGCTAGAGAAACATGTCACCTAACAGTGAAGGCATTTATTAGAAAATAAGAGCCTAGTAACCTTGTCTTCACCTCAGAAAGCTAGGAAAGAGGAACAATAAAGTGAAAGGATAAAGGAAGCGTGTGGTAAGAGGAGTTAAAGAACGAGTAGAAAATGCTGAAAAGACCTTTAGAACCTAAATTTAGGCTCTCGGGCTTCCTGCCTCTGGAGGCTTCTCCTTTCCAGTCCTGAGGAGTCAGGAGAGACAGGAAGGGCTTCACTGCATTGCATCTCAGAGGCTGCTTGCTGGCAGCCACAGGTTAACGTGTGCGCTGGTTAAAAGGGAAGCGTATCTGACCTGGGCAAAGTCGCAAGCACTGTCCTCCAAGAGCGTCAGGATCCCCATGATGATTTTAATTGACTCACAAGTGACACAAAGCCCAGAGAGCCTCTTGAGGGGAGTTTAAGGTAATTGATGGACCTTCCTCAGAGGCGGACAGGGAAAGCTTGACCCCACCCAGTGTGTTTTCAGCCACTAAAGCCCAAAGCCGTTGGCCCCATACTAACCAATAGGGTTTATTATATCTGTTGATTGAATCTTAAAATGCCCAATTTCCCGAAACGACCAGGTGGGAAAGGACTTAGTTGTTGTTGTGTACCATCAAGGTAGAAGTGACTCCTAGCTGACCCTCCACGGATTTCCGGAAGCAGTGAATTGCACAAGAGGAGATTGCCTATTTTCCTTCCATGGAGCAGCTGGTAGACTCAAACCATCTTCCTTTGGGTTAACCAGAGCTTCCTGGAGGGCTGTAAGGATCATTTAGTAAAGTATTCCACTCCTCTTTCTAAGTCACGTGTCCCTCCTTCTCAAGAGATCTCAACAAAAGATAGTGCTGGGGTCAGTCAGCAAACTACAGTCTGTTGACCAGTGGACCTACTTCTGTATATAAAGTTTTATTGAACACAGTTTTGCTCATTCGTTTAACTCCAGAATTGCATCAGAGATGTATGGCCAGCAAAACTTAAAACATGTGTCATTTTATTACAATCAATTATTACAGTGTAATTTATTATTAAAACATTGGCCAGTTCCTGATCTAACATCCAGTGTCAGAGATGCTCCTCATTCTTGCCGGCCTACTCCTAGCTGAGCAAGGTCTTCCTGGATCTAGAATGATACCTACTTCCCTGTAACTCCTACCTTCAGACCTCAGTCCTGTCCCCAGGATTATTCACGATCAATCTAATTTTCCACTGTAGCTCATGATTCAGAAGTAGAAGTCTTTGACCAGGATGGGTTGGGACGAGACTCTTTAGTAGCAGATAACCAAAACTCAGTTCAGTGTGAGCAAAAGGGAATTTATTGGCTAGTGTGATTGGAGAGTTTAACAAATTACATCTCTGGCCTGGAAGGGTGCCGTGTGCTTCTGTGAGTGTTTGCATGGCTTCCTCTGCAGATAGTCTCTCTGCATGGGGGACAGGTGGCCAGCAACAGCACCAGAGCAAGTCTTCACTGTCATATATCGATCTATGCAAAGATCTCATTGGCTCTGCTCATACATACCTGTCCCTCAGCTCTTCACCAAGGCCAATCACGTGACATATTCAGGCCAGCTTAGGTCTTGCAATAGGATTGACAGGCCCAGCAGAACCACAGCTTAGGGCGTAAATACCTGGAAGACAGAAGATAGGAAGTGGTTTGGGGACGAACACAAATCAGCTACTATATAGTCTCCTGTGCCCATACCCTGAGATCCTGTCCTGTCCTTCTATTTTCTGCTCTCTAAACCCCTTTTGAAAGCCCCAGCTGCCTTATCTGTAAAACAAGGGCACCCTCCCGAGAGAAAATTGGCATGAGGTTCTAATGGCCGCGTTCTCTGGGGGAGAGAAATATAGGTTCGGGCAGGCTTACCACAGCACGCTGGTCCCTAAGCAGGGCACCTTGGACCCCTCCAGTCCTGACAATTGCTGCAGCCGTCCAAGGATCTGCTGTGTAGGAGACTCTAGAGGAGCCCTTGGTCCAGGAAGGGCCATAATCATGGCCCTTGCTACCTCCTAGCTTATCTCCCAGTCTTCCCTCAGAGGACGTCTCTTGCTGCCCCTAGAAATGGCCTGGGGCAGTGGCATTGAGCCTTGGACTCCCAGCCCCATACCCCCAGGTTGAAATCCCAGCACTGTCTTCTTTGCAGTTGTGTAACTTTCAGTGTCATTGACACCTGTGTGCACCGTCAGACAAAACAAGAGAGTACCTACCCAGGTGGTCATGAGCTCACAGGGCAGCGGCTGCACACAGGAAAGCTGGCCCAGCCGTGTGTCTTACCAACACCAGGAACAGGCCCCTTCCCCGCCAGGCATCTCCTTCACCACCATCACGGCAGGGGGCTGCTCACAGGTTGCCATGGCCAGCTGACACTAAGCATCCCCCTCTGTTCTTCCCCGCCCTCCGCCCCAGCTGGACATCGTGGAGTTCATCCCCTCCCTGCTCTACTTTGGCTACACAGCTCTCATGGTCCTGTCCTTCTGGCTCCTCACGGGCACCATCGGCTTCTATGCAGCCTACATGTTCGTCCGCAAGATCTACGCAGCTGTGAAGATCGACTGATGGACTGGGCGGACTGTGGCCAGGCCCACTCTGTCATTGGACAGGAAAGTCACCTTGCGTGGGGACCTGCAGGAACGCAAAATAAAGTAACTCCTGCTCGTTTGGAATGTAACTCCTGGCACATGTTCCTGGATCCCGGGGCTGCTTGGGGGCGGGAGGACCTGTAGATAAACTTTGCATTTCTCTTCATCACTTAATTCCAGTTCTGTGGGCAATGAGAGCTTTCTTCTGAGTTTTTTGTTTTTGTTTTCTTTTTTTTTTCCAGTTTTTTTAATTCAGTGCTAAGAAAGCTCCTTCCAGCAGGAACTCCCTTACCTGTCCTTTCAGGTTTCTTTTTGGTTTGAGGTGGGTTTTTTTCCCTTTTTTTTTTTTCTTAACAAATGGATCCAGGATGGATAAATCGGGGTTTTGGTCACTGTCTCCACGTCAGTTCCTCAGGGCTGTTGGCCATCCCACAACTACCTGGAAGAGGAGATGCCAGACTTTCTGGGGCTTCAGTGAGGTTTCCAGGCCTCTCACCGCTCATCTTCACCGTTGATGTCACAGCAAAGCACACCTCTGCCCGGACCCGCATTCTCAGTGCCAGCAGCCTCCGCAGCCGTTTCCTCCTTCTGTCCCCTCTCCAACCGTCTTGCAGAGCTGCCCACGACGGGGTTTCAGCCAGGCCTTCGGGTCCACTCTTCACCAGGAACAAGCCCAAGTTTTGGTAGCTACAAGGAAATCCCCTGACGTACTTGGAGCCATGAACCATACAACAGCAGGAATCACCCCAGTTCAGAGCAACAGGAGTTTGCTGAACCCAGCAAAGAGGAAAAGGACAGACTTGCAGTGAACTGGCCACAACATTGTGCCAAGAAACCCGGGACTTGGGGCCTAGTATTTTCAGGGCCACACATCTGTCTGAAAGGGGAGGCTACAGCCACCAGGGTCCTTGCCACATCAGGTTTGTCCCCAGCCCTCTGCAGAGGGTGCTGCTCTCTCCACAGGGACGGACCCAGCTCCCTGGAGGCCCTGCGACCTCGGGTCCCCTCCTGGCATGGCTGGGCAGAGGCTTTCTCTCCCCACGGCTCAGTGCCCACCCAGCTCTTTCAGCCAGACCCATCCCCTCTACCTCTGTTCAATATCTTTGCTCCCTCCTTTTGGGGACTCCCAGCAACCTGCTTGTGAGAAAGAAATAGAAGGTAAGTCCTGTCATTCCTTCCCCAATTCTTTGGAATAATAGGTAAAGAGCCAGTTACTCCGTGTTAGGAGAAGAGAGCTAACACGGCTCCCCCGGATCCTCTGCAAACCCTTCCTGACCCCCAGCCTGGCTCTGTTCTTGTCATATCATTTGTTTTTAAGTTGTTAGAGACCAAGCCCACTTTGGGGTCAAAGTTTAATTAACAGCCACTCACCCTTGTGCCCAGCCCCTTTGGGACTCCCATCACAGGGCAAAGCTCAGGATGCTGGTTAAGTTCAGAATACCCTGCTCTCCCCTTCCCATTCCCCTAGTGGCCCCACGCGCCCCATCAGTCAAGCCAGTGAACCTTTCAGTCTTGCCTCATGGCGACTCTGCAGTTCCAAGTGGCATCCCCTACGAACCAGGGCGGAGGAAAGGAAACCCAGACAGTGGAGAGTGATGTCAGAGTCCTTTGTTCATTCAAATCTTGGAATCCCCCCCCCACCCCAAGAGATTGCTTTGTGGGAGAGTGGGGACATGGACTCCTCATAAAGGCTCAGACATCGTCAATTCCTATGACTTTTTTAATCGTCATCGTTATTATTTTTAATTAAAAAATGCCTGTATGCCTTTTTTTCGTCTGGTTGTAAATAAACATGTCATCATCCTGTTATGTCTCTTGACCTCATGTTAGCTTTGTGGGGTGTAGGTGAGCAAGCTTCCCAGATGGGTGGGATCCCTAAAACGCGTGCTAGTGTCAGGCTTTCAGCAGGCCACTGCCTTTCCCTCTCCTGACCCAGGTTCTCAGCTCCTCCTTAGGGTGTTCAGACATTTGCCCATTTAACCCCACGAACAGGAAATGGCAGTTGAGTGTGAGTTTTGATGGCAGTGAGACCTGGTTTGTATATTTTACTGCCAAGTAATTTCACTGCTGTCATGTAAAACCCCTTCAGTCACACACAACAGAAACAAACTTGTTTCAGGCTCAGAGAGATTGGCGCAGGAGTCTTCAGGGACTTGGGTGGTCTAGCATCACCTGTGATTGGATCCAGCTGCTCATAGGATAGTCTTGGGCCTCATCCTTTCTCCACTGCTAATCTCTAGCCCATTGTGAAAGGGGTTCATTGGAGTTGGTGAGGAGGAGTCACTAGGCTTAGATCGTCTAGATTGGTAAATCCAGAAGGGAAGAGAATGTCTCCCTCCCTACTTTGATGTAGTAAATATAGATTCATTCAAACCAGATCATTCCCAGTAAAGGCCTCTGATTGGCCAGCTTGAATTCTTCTTTGCCTGTTTTAGACCAATCGCATATTCAGAGGAGATGGAGTATGATTAGAGCCCTGGCCTGAGCTACTTCCGAGGGTGCTGGGGACTCTGACTTTCAGCAGTACCAGAATCATTGGAAATAACGGAAGAACAATTTCCCAAGGAAAGAGACACAAAGCAAAAGGATAACCATTACCTGTTATGTCCGGTCCCCTCCAATTCCAAACCTCGTGTTCCTCCTCTGCAGTAGAAGTGGTGCTGATTAACATTTATGGACTATTACTACGTTCCAGGCACTGATTGTAATGTTTTTCCATGTATTACCCTATTAAGTAGTGGGTCTGCCATGAGCCGCCTCTCACAGAGGAGGTGACCACGGGATCTAGCAGTTGTAACCTGCTGGGGCTCCCATAGCACTGAGTGATGGAGTATTCAGACTGAGGCAGCTAAACCCCAGAACCTAAGTGTATTGTGGACGAGCTTCCAGTTCAGACAGTGATTGGTGATCACAGGTGTTATTTTGCAGTCCAGCATTATGATGTATCTGGAAGTGCTAAGTGATTAAGATGCATAGACAGGTATTGTCACCTCTAAGACAATCTGGTCCAACGTAACATACAAATTCAACATCAAGGCGGATTTATTTAGGAAGGAACCAAACAAACTCATTTGTAATCTAGGGGCAGCAGGTACAAAATTCAGCAAGTTTTAACACACGAAACTCATCACACTCTATCAAGATAGTGAACATCTCCATCAACCCAAAATTTCCTCAAGTCTGTTTGTGGTTCTGCTGCCCAGCCTCACCTCCATGAACTCCTGAGCTACTCTGTAACTGTAGCCTCCTTTGCCTTTCCTAGAGTTGTATGCTGTCATACAATGTGTATTCTTTTTCTTCTTTTTGGTATCTCACTCCACATAATTCTTTTAAGATTCATTTTATAATGTAACAACAAATCATTCCTTTTTCATTTTTTAATGTTATTCCATTGTATGGCTGGCTCTACCACATTGGTTTATCTGTTCATGTGTTGATGACACTTTGGGTTGTTTGCGGTTTCCAGCTATTACAAATAAAGCTGCTGTGAGCAACAGTATACAAGTCTTCGTTTGGACAGGTTATATACCGTGAAGTCAGGCAGCTCATCGCTGAGCCTCCAGTGGGTTTTCAGAGACGGTAAATCATACAAGAGGAGATTGGCCTTCCTTCTCGTAAGGAGCAATTGGTGGATTTGAACTGCTTCCCTTTGGGTTGGCAGCGCAAATCTTTAGCACTAAGCCATCAATCTTGTTGTGGACCCATACTCTCTTTTCTCTCAGAATAATAATAGTGAAATGGTGGGGTTGTGTGGCAGATGTGTGTTCCACTGCCATAGTGGTTATAATACTTCATGTTCCCCTCAGCACTGAGTCCAGTTTCCTCCACATCCTAATACATGTATAGTCAGTGTGTTTTGGTGGGTTTTTTGTTTGAGTTGATGTTTTGGGGGTTTTTCCATTTTAGTCATTCTGACTGCTACAAGATAGTATCTCATTGTGATTTTGATTTGCTTTCCCTAATGAAATATGTTGAACATCTTTGTATGTGCCTATTTGCTATCCATGTTATCTTCTTTTGTGACTTTGTTTTGCCCATTTCTTCCTGGGTTGTGAGTTCAGAGAGTTGATCGCACGTTCTGGACATCGCAGCCCTGTGTTACAGACCTTCTCCCAGTCTGTGGCTCGTACTTGCTTTCTCTCAGCAGTGGCTTTTGAAGAACAGAAGTTCTACTTTTTTTATGAAAGTCCTAGTTACTAATTTATTCTTTTATGGCATTGGACTTTGGGTTTTGCTGCCTTATCTAAGACATCTTTGCCTTCACTAAGATCACAAGTTTCCCCCTGTATTTTCTTTCAAAAGTTTAATCATTTTAAGTTTTGCATTTGGGACCTTGATCCATTTTGCAGTAGGTTTAGCATATAGTGTGCATGAGGTTTGGAGCCATAATCATTCTCTTGTTTGTGGAAGTCCAGTGTTCTAGTGCCGTTTGCTAAGAAGGGTTTCCTTTCTCCTTTGCCTTGGTGTCTTTGATAAAAATAATCCATAAATGTGTGAATTTACTCCTGGAATTCCATTCTGTGCCATTTATTTGTCCCTTTTTATGGCACTGCCTCAGTGTTTGCTCCCTGGGTAGAGCAAAGGGTCAAGCACTCAAATACTTGCTGAAAAGTTTGCTGTTTGCACCTGCCCAGAGGCACCTCAGATGACAGGCCTAACAGTCTGCATCTGAAAAACCACAGCCTTGAAACCCTTTGGAGCAGGTCTGCCCTGTGTCAAGACTCGATTGCAATGGGTCTATGATCACTGTTGTGTCTGGCACCATGCTAGGTTCAGGAAGGCCACAGAGACTGAAGCAGAAACATCCCAGCTCTCAGGAGCTCTCTGTGGATGGAGGGGGGAGGTGGGACAGGTGAATAACCAGGACCTTTGGCCTCATCAAGGGATGGGGACCAGGGGCGGAGAAGAGGTGGCACCATAAGGATGAACAAAAGGGAAGAAGCATTAGAAGAACATGTATGGTGACATGGATATGCTGGGGCATGAGATACAGGGCTAGAGGAGTGTGGAGAGGGACATATATGAAGGGGATTGTTGCTTCTACTAAGGAATTTGACAAGGAGCTCTGGTGGCTTAGCAATGAGGGATTCTGCTGCCAATGCAGAAGGTACATGGTTTGAATCCACCAGCTGCTCCATGGGAGAAAGATGGGTAGTTTCCCCCCTTGTAATTTACTGCCACTGAAAGCACACTGGAGGGTCCGCTGTGGGTCTGTTCCGTCTTGATGGTGCCCAGTAAGAAGATGGAATTTGACAGGAGTCCAGGTGGCACAGTGGCTTAAGCAGCTTGAAGGTTCAGCTCTTTGAGGCTCTCCAAGAAGAAGATATGGAAGTCTGCTTCTGGAAAAACCAACGGTTCTACCCTGTCCTCATGATACCCAGGATCACTGTATTGGAATTGACTTGCCAGCCGTGGGTTTTAAGGGATTTGAAATTTCTCTGGTGGCCTAGTGGGTAAGGCGTTGCACTGCCAGGTATAAGGCAGATGGTTCTAATCCACCTGCTGCTCCACGGGGAAAAGATAGACACTTTCCTCCTGTGCAATTTACAGCCTCTGAAAACCTGCTGGAGGGTCGGCTGTGAGTCAATTCAAGCTCAGTGTAACACACCATTCGATAAGGAACCGTGAAGAGGTGAGAGATGTGAAGGCCTCTGGTGTCGAGAGCGTCCAGCTTCACCGCAGCCTCGACACTTAACAAGCCTGAGTCAGCTTTGCTGGTGGGGCCTCTGTGGTGGGGGGCTCAAAGTTCACCAGCCCAAGTCAACAGTTATTCTGCTGAGCAAAGACAAGCAGGAGTGGAGACTCGAATTTTTGTGTTGAAATCATATTCTTGGAGGGAAATACCAAAGTCCCAGAGCTGTAATCAGGGCAGTTGCCGATACCAGTAATTGCCATAGTTTTTAGACAGCTTTTCCTCAGACTGAAAAGAATGTGTCCAAAGTCCCTTCCCGGGTCCAGATAGTGCAGACGCCTGAACCTGGAGGTGGACGAAGCCTCAGCTGAACCTGGAGGTGAGTGAAGCCTCGGAGTCAGCCTCGCGTCTGCCCTTCCCGCCTGGACAGGAGCACCCTCCTCACTCTCACCTTCCTCTCCCTTACAGCCCATCTAAGCCAGCGTCTGGAGACATTTACTGCCTCGGCTCAAGGACCGCAGAAGGTCTGCCTTCAGAGGTGGAAGGGGCCAATCCCAAGAGATCCATGCCCTGGAAGGACCCTCATGGGGTTTCCTCCGTCCGTAATGTCCTGATCCAACCAGAAGACCCGAGAGCAAGCTAGATGAATAAATGAGTACACAAGATAATGTCTGGTGGCTGCAAGTGTTACACGTTCCAAGTTAACAGAAAGGAGGTCTCTAACCACCATTAGAGAAAGGGTGTTTTTCAGGAAGGATGGTCAGAGAAGCCCCCAAAGAGGTGATATTGTGACAGAGACCTGAATGGCATGAGGAGCCAGACATAGAAGCATCTGGAGAGCATGGCTCCAGGCAGGCAGGAAGGTCCTCAGACCTGGAGAACTAACAGGAGGCTGACGGAGCTGGCAGGAGATACGGAGGGGAGTGGCATTGGGGGTGATGGAGAAGGGACCACCTTGGGAGGCACCTGGTGAGGTGGTCGCCTTTGAGAATTTGGACCAGAGGAAGGACATTGGTGTGGCCCAGGCTCGAAGCCACTCTGGCTGGTGATTATCCATGTAAGCACCTGGCATATAGCAAGTGCTCAGTAAACAGGAGCTCTGGTGGCTCAGTGGTAAGGAATTGCACCGACAACGCAAAGGCATGCGGGTCGAATCCACCAGCGGCTCCTCAGGAGAAAGGGGCAATCTCTTACCTGCTCTGATCGCACTCAGGTGGAGTGAGCCGGCCGCCACGCTGGGCTTGGTTGAGCCCTGTCTCCTGAAGGTGGCCATTACGCACCAGTTTAGGCCTCTTGTCTCAGTGTAATTATTAGTAGGGTTCCCTTTCATGCCCAGGTGTGTTCTGACTAGATGACAAATTACATGGTCACCGTCATCCCCCCCCGCCCTTCTCCTCCCAGCTGAAATGATGATTCCTCTCCTCTCAAAAGGTTTACAGTCTGAAACCCCACACAGAGGGTCAGTTATGAGTTGATTCTGACTCGACAGCAAGGATTTTGAGTGTTTTGTTTGAGTACACTGCAAGGGGGGAGCCTGATAGTATAATGGACTACGTGTTGAGCTGCTAAATGAAAGGTTGGGGGTTTGAATTCATGAGCTTTTCTATGGAAGGCAAATGGGCAGTCTGCTGCCATTGAGACTTACAGCCTTGGAAACCAGAAGCCAATTGTGTTCTGTCCTATTGGGCCACTGTGAGTTATTTGACTTGATGGCAGTGAGGAGAAGGACTGTCTTAGGAGAAACTGATGGCAGAGTGGGTTAAGTGTTGGGCTACTAATCAAAAGGGCTGCAGTTCAAACCCACCAGCTCCATGAGGAAAAGATGAGGCAGTCAGCTCTCATAACTTAATTTTTTCAAAGCATGCATATAAGAGACATAGTGCCACGAGTCCTGGACAAAACCAGCCCCACATACTCTGTTTAGAAGCAGAGATGTCCATCAGAGTGCCATCCTTGCAACCTGGCCAGCAGGGTGCAGAATCATCGAAAATCATCACTCAGTAACAGATGCTTCTGGGGAAGTTTTCACGCAGAACACGGTGACGAGTCCCAGAATTTAAATAATTCTGCAAAACCACCTTCTTCAAACCCCCCTTCTAAGTAGAGTTAGAGTCACAAGCCACAGAAACGTGATAATAATCGTGAACAGTCAGATGTTTCCAAACAGCACAGAGAAATCACTCCAATGTTCTGGTAAATGTTCTCAACTAAAAGCAACTTATGAAGCTCAGCTTCCCCACTGGGATGTAACGGGGAAAGGGTGCCAAGGATCTTACGTAAAAACTGCAAAATGAAAAGTGTTCATTTTCTACATTCTCCATGTTACACCTGGATGGAGGAGGGAGGAAGCAAACCTCTCAGGTTGCTTGGTTCTGCTACGAGGGTTTTTTTCTTAAATTTACAAACAAACCGGTGAGTCAAAAAAGACAGAGAATTTGGAGGTTTTCCTTCCTCCTTAGGGAACTCTGGTGGCCTAGTGGTTAAGGAGCTGCACTGCAATCCCAAAGCCATGCAGTTCAAATCCATCAGTTGCTCTTTGGGAGAAAGATGGAAAGTCTTCACCCATGTGATTGAACTGCCTCAAAACTCGCTAGAGGGTCAGCTATGGGTTGTTCTGCCCAACAACCTCGCTCCAAAACCCCTTTCAACTGTGCTATGGTTTACCATTCCTGGCTGAGAATTCCCTCCCCATCACTTACGGCTGTGTTCCCCTCCAGTTCCATGGGAAGGACCTATATCAGGGAAGAGTATGGAGGGGAGGGAGAAGACAGTGGGGCTGGGGCTAAGTTAGACTCAAAAGAACACAGCCTAAGAGAAAACAATGTGGCCCAGAGCTCCATGGCTCTGTCCTGCAGCCCTAGAACAATCACTCCTCTGGAGACAGAAGAAACTGACCAAGATGGTCTGTGTCCTTAGTTTGTGAAAACTATGCTTCTTCAGTTGTTTTTTTTTTCTGGTTCTTTGCGGTGGAGCCGGGTCCCAGGAGTAGAAAGACCTTTACCCAGGCCCCTCTGCCATTAGCTGGAAAACAGAAGCTGAGGCACTAGCTCAATAGTACAGGGGGGTAGATAATCCTGGAGCAGTGGACTGTCCGGATCTGGTGGACAGATGACACCAAGTGCACCTGCTTCATCTTCAGTGATGAGACTGAGCTTGTCACAGCCAGTGTGTGAGGGCGACAAGAGCACAGGCAGCATGAAGGAGAAGCCCAGACCGGTGTGGCCTTGAAGTGACAGGCCGTGAAGCTGCCATCTTGGCAATGACTTACAGGTGCCCACATCAGAACTGCATGGGAAGGTCATGCTCATGGATAGGTCCAGGCCATGATGATGACACGCACACAATGTCGATACGAAGGTCACATGGAAACACAGGCCACAATCTCAGAGCTGAGCACATTGAGTGGACATCCAGAAGAGCTAGACCACACAGAAGAGAAAGCAGCAGCAGAGGGTCCCTCACCAGCCTGCATCCCTGGGAGACTGAAGGGAGTCTTCTGGGGGGACTGTCTCCAGTGCAGGGTTCAGCCAGACTAGAACCCAAAGGGAACCACCATCAGCCGGTGTTTTAGACCTCACACACCTCTTCTGGGCCTATCCCCAAGCAGGTAGCACTGAGGTGGGTGGGCTATAGGGCCCCTTTAGTGATCTGGGCCACTCTGGCGACGTCAGGGAGACTACGTAGTGAGATCCAGCTGAAGAGGCTGTGGACTGTGTTCTGAGTCCTGTGGAAGAGGGGTGGGGACTCCCAGTCTCAGTGCCCTCAGATGTGCGTAACAACAGACACTACTGGCCAATGACTGGCCTCCGTACACCTTCATGAGGACTTTATTCCAGAAACAGGGGTTGCTCCAAAACCTGAACTTGAACTTGCTGCTGGTTCTGGAGTGTGAGAGCTCCCTCACCCCCAAATTCACCAGGTAGCCGAGCGAGCTTGTCTTCATGGCGAAGGCTGATTGTGGCTGACGGCTGCTGATGGCTCTGAAAGGCAGTGACGCAGAAGCCCGTATATTCTGTATAATGATGCTTCTTCAGCTAAGGTACAGGACATGGAGGGACCCCTGTGGGCCTGGGCGCGCATGTTCTCTGAGGGTTCACGACTGGATGTGCATCATCCATGCATGTTCAGAGGTTCGGGGACTCCCCACACCACCACTGCCGCCTCCAGCCTCTTCTCTGCCCCCAGCCTCTCCCCGCCTTCACCTCCTCTCCTCCCTTTTTCCTCTCCCTGCCTCCACTCCCGCCTCCTTCACCTCCCCCTCCTTCTCTTCTCCCCTTCTTCTCTGTCATCTCCCCCCAGCTCCATCTTTCTCCTCTCTAACACCTCCATTTTCTCTCCCACCCTCATCTCCTCTTCCACTTCTCATCTCCCCCTTCTTCACCCCACCTATTGGCTTTTCCATCTGTCTCGAGAATGTGCCCTCCTCAGGCATCATGTGATCGGTCTCATGGCTGGCTCCCGCCCAGGTCCCCCAACCCTCCAGCCACAGGTTTCTAGGGTGTCGTCTCCAGGGGCCTTCTTCCAGGCTCTAGCCAGTCGCCACTGAGGGCACTTCCCAGCACCCTGGAGCAGGCAGAGCACTTCCAGAGCTGGCCCTAGTCAGGGGCCTGCACACCCCTCCATCTCAGGCTTGGGCCATAGAGGTCCCCTCACGCGCCCAGGCCCACAGGGGCCCTGCTTTTACCTGTGGGGCCCTGGGATTTCTCCACATGGGGCATATCCCGCCCCATGTGCCCACCCTTTCTGGATATGAGTCCCTCCAAGGGCTTAGAGCTGGACCTGAGTTAGTTAGGATGCTGGAGGCTGAGGGACTAAGTGCAGAGATGAGCCAGCAGGGGCAGCCTGGAGCAGGCACCCGGCACCCAGGGGAAATCAAAGACCCTCACACAGATGGGCCTTTCCCACCAAAACCACCTCTGCAGATGACGTCTGTTCCCCAGACTTGGGGGAGCAGGTGGGATGCACTTGGCAGTGGCTGCTGTGTGGCATTTGCTCTTTGTACAGCCTCAATAATCTGGCCAAAAGCAGAGGCGTCAAGAGGCAGCTCCTGCCAAGACTGACCAGACTCAAACTGGGAGGTACCGAGAGTGGCAGGGAAGATCTTAAAAAGGTGCAAAACAAGAAGCAAGTGGGTGTCTGCCTGGTTTCTCCCATGAAACCCAAGCTTCTGTGGCTGGATGACTCACCAGCCACTGCAGGCACGTGGGCCATTACTGTGTGGCAGCAAACGCTGAAGCATGGATGTGCTCCAATCAGACCATGAAGGGGACCAGCCACCACAGCACTGACTCTGCCAACAGCTGCACTTCTGTGGATTCAGCTCTCCAAGTCGAACCCTGGGGGAGAGGGTCCACTACCCCCAAGGCCCTGCATCTATAACTGGAAGTCTCTGCTACATCTAGAAAGCCTTTCATCCAGCAGGTAAGACAGACCTCAGACCCTTCTGGAGTATAAGCTTCCTTTACCTACAGTGGCTTCTCCAGCTGTTGCCAGGAATAGCCAGCATCTGTTAAGTGTAATGGAAGGCAGGCCAGGGGTGAAGTGACAGCCCCTGCGTTTCCCACGAAACCTGCACATTAACAACTTGACGCCTCGTGGGCACTCGGGCTAAACTTCATGAGTGGACGGCACTAGGGGGCTCTCCCGTTCTGGATCTCGACCGCTGGCTCCAGACCCTGGAAAAGCCAGTACAGTCTGATCTCTGGATGGAAGGGTCTCAGCACAAGGGCTAGGGCCCTGGACAGTGACGAATGTAGGGGTCTGGCCAAGCAATGGCATAAGGTGAAGGCTTGTCAGCTTCTCTTAACAGCACATGCATGAAGCTAAAGGCTGGACGTGCAAGGTCAGGCACTCGTTGTCACTCACTAGCTGTGGATTTTAGACAGCTGGTGGCCTCAAAGGACATTTGTCTTCTCTTAGATAATGAAAGCATTTCTCATCTCAACAGCACCTGGGACTTCGTTAGGGACAGTACTTCTGTCATTTTAGCCTGTCACCAACTACCTGAATAGTTCTAGAATGCCACAGAACTCCATCAAGGTTAACGACAGAGATGTTTACTAGGGCTTCTGCGAACCACAGTTCTCTTCTGACAGCGTCTGGCAAGGATCTCTGTCTCTTCCTGGTTACACTGTGCTCGAGAAAGGGGTCTGGGGTCACGGCAGCATCCTACACAGACAGAAGACACTCTGCAGGGCCTGGGGCCGAAGCCACATCTGCACAGAACAAGGCACAGAGAAGCTGGGATGCCAAGGCCAGCCACGTTAGAGCTGCCTGATCAATCCTGCCCACATCTAGCATTTTCAGTTACATGACATTTCAGTGTAAGCCATTCTGGTTTTCTGATCCTTGCATCCAGATTACTGATAAAATGATGTCACCTGCTTCAAGACAACCAATTAAGAGTTTAATCTTTTTTT
>NW_006399765.1:4837090-4851464 GCF_000299155.1 Elephantulus edwardii
CTCCAGCAGAGCATCTGGTGGATTCAAACCACATACCTCTGGGATTGTAGTGCAGCTTCTTGCCACTAGCTCCCTTGAGAGTTTAATCTTAAAGTACAGAGTCTGGAAAGGGTATTAATGGGAAGAGTTGCTGCTGGCTGCCCTATGCTCACCAGTCCCTTAGATACTGAAGCTACCTGGCCATGCCACAGCCTCCCCGGGCTCTCTCCAACCCTTCCCCAGCAGAAAGGTCCACAACTTCCAAACGCATCATTCAGAAGTTTTTAATAAACAACTTCATTATAAAAACTTTTTTTTGAAAATGTAATTCTGTAAGACATTGGAAAATCTACTTAACAAAGATATGCCCTGTGCATTTTCTAATGGCACTTATATTTTACAATAAAAACCTTGTTTTATATAAAGCCAAAAATACTCCAAGAGGTTATTCACTGTGTATACAAAGTGCTAGAAGGTTTTTGTCTTGTATTTTTCTTTCTTTAAATAATCTGGCATTATGAAGGAGTGGCTCCACAGCCTTCACCACTGGCAGGGCAGGGCAGGGTTTAAGAGGAGGGGTTTCAGTTTGAGTGCCAAACAGTCTGAAGTGAAGGAGTGCTCATGGGACAACTCAGCTAACAAGGTCAGCTGACCACTGAAGAGGTGGCTGGAATACTTCAAACCCCTCCACACAGGCACTCGTGGTGAGCCCCCCACCCCCCCAAAAAACCCCCTACTCTCCAGTGGTGAAGGTCTTGGCCAATTCTTCCACAGCAGGTTCAGAGCTCCAGGAGAGGCCAGGGTGGGGTCCCAGAAGAAATCTGGACTTTTCTGGCCAACACCTGCCTAAGGCAAAGTTTATTTTTACATAAATATCCTTGTTAAAAGCAAAATATTGATCCTGTACAAATAAACTGTTTTTTAAAAATCGTGCTTAAGAACAGCTCCTAGGTAAGAGGGCAGTTGAAAGGGCAGAAAAAAACAGCTACCAAAGGGGAGGAACTTAAAGGGTTACTAAGGACAAGTTCAAGGTAATGGGAGATTTTTCAACTTAGGAAAATTATCTACGAGCAAAAAATAATTAATCACACCTGCTTCCCAGATTTCCATTAATAAAATGTCTTTTGTAAAAGGTTTGGCGGGTGGGGGGGGAATGCAAAATCCTTGGTTCTTCTTTCCTGGCCTCTCATCTCTTCAGAGTGGGGCAGAGATCCTTTGAGCAACCCACCTGACAATCCACCCCCTGGCCCCTCATGGCAGCCTACTACAGACAGAGGCTGGGGCGGTTCACTCCTTTTTTCTGGTTTCTATTTGGACATCGCCTTGTGCCAAAGCTGCTCTGTGGCCAGATGCCCCTCCAGCTCTTACGGCCTCAGGAAGGGCACTGAAGTGGGTTTGAGTGCTGAGTATAGGATAAAGCTATTCTTATCCTTTGACCAACCAGACAGGCCAATGAGGGGTTTTGCTGTTTTTTCCCCTTCTGTTCTGAGAAAAGAGATTTAAGAAACAGCTAGGTGACTATGGGTTTTGGTTTTGGTGTTTTTTTTTAAAAGGTGAAGACATATGTTCTAAATCAGCAAAGCTGATAGTGATAGATTCCTGATGGCTGGCGAGGTCACTGAGGGAAGAAGGAAGATGGAAGTAGGGCAGTAAGGGGAGAAGACAAAGCAGGGCCAGTCCCAAGGTTTTAAATAGTTGCTTTGTCTCTCCTGAGTTTACCAGCATCACCAATGGAGGAAGGGAGTTCAAGGGACAGTAAAGAGCAGACAGAGGACTGCTTTATAGCCTGGGACTTTACACTGAGGCCCATCTGCCTCTGTCAACCAAGGGTGCAGGGAGTCCGCGAAGGGTTGCTGGGTCTAGTGATGAAGACCAGATACAGCAAGGAGAAGGGCAGCAGCGAACCACTTGGATTCTCACATACCACTTCCTGTAATACGAGTCCCAATAACATGCACAGCATGCAGGAGACGGCTGCGTACCAGATGGACGCGCTTTTATTTATCTTAAATAAACCTTAATTAGTCCCTGGGACTCACTGAAAGTACTTTTTAGAAGCAAATTGCCTAGTCGGATGCTAACTCGTAAGATATTTCTTTTTTAATTCTAAAGTATCCCAAAGCTACCCTGTCTAAATGACAAATCTGTTTATATACTCTATTTCTTCCAGTCAGGGGTTGGGGGAACTAAGTTTTAAGGCTTTCACCTCAAACAAAAAAGAGTACTGGCCTGGGCAGGAACAGAAGCCTGGTCTTGGACCTTTCTGGTTCCTGATGGAAAACCAAGTGATCTCTACAAAGCAGAAAGACTAGGAGGAGGCTGAGGCATGAGTGATGAGGCAGTTCCTTGGTGTTTGTCCTGAAATCCTAGTGGAGAAGCCAGCATGAGGCACCTGCTTAAGTGTCTAGAACTGCTAGCTGCATCTGTAGGAGTTAACAGTAAAGAGGTAGAAGTGTGTTTCTGAATTGGAGTGAAGGTGTCTCAAGTGTCCCAAGATGGTGGTCCCTGAGCTGCCTCCCTCCTACGCTGCGAATAGCGAAGCCCACACATAACTGAGAGGAAGCAGGTGAGAGGCTAGGCTGAGTTCTACTGTTTGTGGCAGTGGAGCCCCACAAGTCAGAAGAGAACGAATTGTTTGGTGCAAGAAACCCTGCTGGGAGCTGGGGGAGCAGAACTGAAGGGAGAAGTTCTCTGACGGAGAACAGAGAGGAGCTTACGCACAGCAGCCCTGAGTCCGTGGGGACAATAAAATGGAGCAACGTTGTGGAGAAGTAGTTTGATTTGGAGGCAACTGCAGCCACGAGTTAGGACTTCATTCTATAAGCCCAGTTCTAACCTTCTGTAAACTCTTCTTCCACCAATGCACAGCTTCCTGGGAAAGGGACAGGAAGGAGAGCGAAGAGTGAAGGGCTTATGTCTTCTCCTTTCCTTTGCTGGTATCTATTTACACCAGCCTGGAACCCAGACCCTTGCTTCCAAGACTAATAGCGTTAGCTCCTGGTGCTCAGGGCAGGTGAGGGGTAGGACGTTATGGTAGAGGGTATGCTTTTCATGCCTTCCCTTCTCCAGTTCCAAAGGAGAAGGATGAGGGGATCATGATGGACTTGGAGAAAAACAGAATTGCAGACCTGTGAGAGACTGCTCCAATCTTCCGGCCTGTCTCCTGTGGACGCTGCCGAGGAAGACAGGCACTGACGCGGTCATGGAAGATGGCAGAGACTGAAGCAGTCCAAAGTCAGTTTATTTCCCCACAGGGGAAAAAAATGTGACCTCAAATGAAGAGAAGTCAGCGAGACCCGACTCCGCCGTGTAAACAGGGCTCCAGTTAACACCAGCTACCAAATGGTTCAGGCTGGTGCCAACTGGAATGACTGGTGGGAATGGATTCACGGTGTGTAAACAATGTTCACTGCAATCATTCTAAGGCTAACAGCTCGGCAAGGGAGGTGAAATGGTATGTCTGAGGTGGCTCTGTAAACGGTACCGTTGCTGGACAACACTGACTGAAAATGGAGGTGTTGATGCAGGAGGAGGGGGTGGCGGGGGACAACAGAGGCCCTCTCCTGCCCAATGGTTGGAGGCAGACCATGGAGCCAAGTGACCCTCTGCGGCAGGGCCTGACTGCCACCAGGTCTGCAGGTCAGATCCGAAGGTGGCTTCTTGGGTCATTTCTCTCGAGGTCATCTGAGGTGAACCCCTTCACCGTTTCTGCATCTCCAGGAGGTCTCTCTCTTCCCCAAAGAAAAGGAGACTCTGATGCTTTGGAGAGGGAGAGGGCTAAGTGTGGCTCCCGATTCAGATTAATGGAAAATAAAAAAGTCAAAATACCTGAAGTCCTATGGTATGAGATCTTTTCATGGGGTTGGGGTTCAAGGCTCTTCCTGGAATTGATCCTAAAGCCTGAACCCTCAAACCAAGTGCTCCATATAGACACTGGAAATTTTTTCCCCTCTTTGAACCCAGCCCTGAAAGCTCAGCTGCCTTCGTGGGGGTAAGGGTGAGTGGGTACCAAGGCTCTCTGACGGGGATTTCCTGGGGGGTTACTGGAATGCCTGGTGGAAACGAGGCAGGGTGGTGGTGCTTAGGCCGGAGGTGAAGACAGGAGGCAAGGAGTGCAGAGGTCCAAAGTTCAGCGGTCCCCCAGATCCTGGAGAATCCTGAGGCTGAGCCTGCAAAGTGGTGAGCAGGGGCTGCGTCTCGGCCTGTGAGTAGCCCATGACTAGGCCTCCTGTGGTCCCGGGCGGGTTACACGGGGGCAGGTTGAGTGGGAGAAAGCCCAGCAGGTGGGAGAAGTCCACATTAGCAGCGCACAGAGCCTCCGAGAGGTTGGCGGGACTCTTGGCGAGCAGTGCTTCATCCAGGAGGGCCGCAGCTGCCGCCGGCTGAGGTGAGGCGGGCTGGGCTTCGGCAGAGGAGAGAGACAGGCTTCCAGGAAGCTCCGCCAGAAAACTATCCACCTCCACTTTGGGCAATTTGTCAGGCAAGTATGAGGTAGATCCAAGCTGGTATTTTGGAGGGAGCTGAGCTGGGGAAGAGATAGGTGAGGATTCCAGAGGGTAGGTCATACCCATGGGCAGTGGATTGTGCACCAGGGAGTGTGGCACACCTGTGCTGGACATGGGAGGGATGTGGGCACCATACATGCCCATGGGCAACATGCCCGGGAAGGCCTTGGCCCCCATCATGTCCCGAGAGGCCATGCAGAGCACAGGGCTCAGCTCTTCCTTTACACTGACTGTGGAGCTGCAGCTGAGAAGGCCTAACATGTCCACGGGCTCCGTCTTGATCTTGAGCAGCTCCTGTGAGTGGCTCTTCTTGACATGCCGCGTAAGGTGGTCCTTGCGCCCAAACCGTTGGGCGCAGTACTGGCACAGGAAGTCTTTCCGGCCCGTGTGGACCACCAGGTGCCGCCGCACATCCTTACGTGTATAGAACCTCCGGTCGCAGTGGTCACACGGGTGCTTCTTCTCCTTGGCACCACCTGCTACCCGGCGTGAGTGGGCTTTCAGGTGTTCGAGCAGGGCCTGGGTGCTTTCAAAGGTCTGCAGGCACACCTTGCAGCTAAGATCGCCGCTGCTGGCAGCGTGCATGGCCAGGTGGCGCCGGTAGCCCAGCTTTGTATTGTAATTCTTACCGCACTCGGAACAGTGGAGGGATTCTTTGTTGGGGTCGTGGGTCTGCAGATGGTTCCGCAGGTGGTCCTTGCGATGAAACATCTTATCACAATACATGCACTGATGAGGTTTCTGAGCCGAGTGGGTGGCCATGTGCCTGTGAGTGGGGATGGAGGACACAGGAGAAAGCAGAAAGAGAAGGGATCACAAGGGCTGGCTAGACAACTAAGCTGCCCATTAACAGGGAACGAGATACAAACATCATGATAGAACCACAGGCTACACTACTAACTATAGTCTACAGGTATCTTCAACCATACAAAGTCTCATGCAGCGATCAGTAGTAGTAGTAGTAGGGAAACCTGAATGTCCATCAACAGAAAACTAGTTAAATTATATTAAATCCATAAAAAGGATCAACATTTTTAAAAAACAAGGCCACTTTAGATGTGCCCACAGGCAACAAGTTCCTCAGGTTTATTAAGTGGAAAAAAGCAAAACTGTGCATGCAGAATGGACCTATTGGGTACCGTTGAGTCAGAACTGACCCAAAGCTGACCCTCCAGCAGGTTTTCAGAGGCAGTTAATCGCATGGGAGATTGCCCATCCTTCTCCCGAGAATGGATCTAGTATATTCTAAAAATGCATAAACACTGATATGTACTGCTATGTACACTGATTGTATAGCCTTAAAATATTTTTAGAAAGATCTATAAGAAATGACAACTTGGTTGCCTGTGGGTAGAAGAACTGAGTGGTTTGTAGGCTGGGTGTGTTGAAGGATTTTCACTGTACACCTTTTAGTACCTTTCAAAAGCTAAATTTCCTTTTAAAAAATTAAATTTAAAAATGATACAGTGTTATACAACACAGAGCTCCCCAATGTAAATGATACACTTTAATTAATAATAGAGCAAAATCAGTTCATCAGCGTAACATATGTAACAAATTCAAGCCCCTCAGTAGGAGAGAAACTGCAGAAGATGGAACTCTACTTCCTACAATTCTGATGTAAAATCAGAAAGAAAGTAGAGCTGTTTTTCAAAATTGCTCTAAAAAGAATATTTTTAAAAAAAATTTATTCATTGTTGCACATTTTCCTCCCTCCCCTTCTCTTCCCTCTCCTCCTAAAAAAAGAATTTTTTAAATTAAACAATAAAGGAAACTACAGTATATAAATGTAAAAATACAGATTTCAATGTCAGAAAAGATATACAAGAAATGAGTCACAACAGCTACCTCTGGAGGAGAACAGAGGAATGATGACTTCAAGTGTGAAGATAATTTGTCACTTGTCCCTGCATGTCCATTTGAACCATCTGAATTTGTTTTGCCAGGAAAACCAGTAACAGTTTAATTTTAATAACAGGATATCTCAGTGGCCCTTGGTTTACCTGCTCCCATTTGGCTGGACAGTAGCTCAGAGTCCAGGAACTGTAACTTACCATTCCACTGTACACACAGGGTCAACGGAGCTAGACTTTGCGAGCTTACTGTCTCCCAGATCCTATAGGAGCTGTGTCACTGACCTTGTTCTCCAGACTGGGAGGGTGAAGCGTGGGGCAGCTCCACCCACCAGTCAGTAAAGGGCAGAGGCCAGATTTAAACACAGACCTTCTTGAAGCCTGGGTGTACTAGGTATGTCACCGATGGCACCCAGTGATTCTATTTCAAAGGTAGTAAACACACCCACGGCCCTCATGCTCAAGAATGTTCATGCCTATAAGGGCTACTATTAACCTCTGGGACACAATATGAGGGGGAGGTGCTGAGTGACCTACAGTTTATTTCCTTCATTTTAAAATTGAGGAAACTGAGGCACAGAAAGGTTATTATAAGCTTACCAAAGGCCACATGGTGGTTTATAGGAAGAGTAAAGGCTCCTGCTTCTTGGGTCTAAACCCCTCCTGTGGCTTCCCACTAGCACCCACAATGTCACGGAAGGCCTCTAAGAGGATGACCCCAGATGGAGTCTTCCTAAGACACAGGGGCACACAGAGTCAAAGCATTCCAAAACTGTCAGGAGGCCAGTGCTGGCCACCATGCTGCCCCACCACCTTAGTTCCCTCCTATTAAACCTGTTCTCCAGAGGAGTAAATGAGGCTTTCTGCAGTCATCTTCATGCTTTGACTTGTTTATTGTCTGTCTCCATGATTAGACTATAAACACTGAGAGGGCTTGGCACTCCCACCTGTCTGGCTCACTACTCTGTCGAGCACTGAGCACTGTGCCTTGTAGGAAACAGCTCAATGAACAAGTAAGGAAATGTACGGAGGGTTGGAGGACTGCATGAGGCCTGTTTCTCATGTAAAGCACATGTTCCTGTTTCCTCTAATGGAAAGGTCAGGATAAAATCCCAATGACTGACCAGGGCTCCCATCCCACCAAAACCACCAAAGCTGATCTGCCACATCGGCTTGACCCCTGGACTTCTGCATTTCGTTTCACTTTAAGTAGGGCATCTTGTCTTACATATTTCAGATAAGCCACCAACCCAGGGGGCACAGGGGCTCTACAGATGAGTAAGAAATAATCTGAGTGTGTCAGTCTGGCTTAGCAGAAGGGCCACTGTGGGACCAGAATTCAGTCTGGCACTAGAAGCTAGACAATCTTGGGTAGTTACTTCTCCTCTCTGAGCCACCACTTTCTAAAATTTACAAAAGGAACCAGAGGATGTCCTTTTCCTTCTAAGACGTATTCCTACTTTCCAGCTAATGTTCTCATCCCTACGCTAACAGGTGTAGAAAACGGAATACTGAAAAAAAGCGATCAGTCTAGATTGCTCATGGCTGCCTGATACTGTTCTCAAGACTCTAGTGTTTAATGAAAGGAGCAACAACCACCTCCGCTATTATTTTTTAGTGAGCAAACAGAAATGGTTGGAATTCAAGGGACACTCATGGGACAAATCAATCTCTCCTCCTGTGCCACAGAGAAAGGCCCCACATGCAGCTGGGTCTCTGGTTTTACCTGGGGACTCTGGGGCAGGAGAAGGTCGAGGAATGCCACCTACCTATAGAGCTTGTACTTGGAGGCAAAAGCCTTGCCACAGTGCTGCTGAGGGCAGCTATACGGTTTCGGCTCTGGATGGGGAAGACTGTGAGGCCTCAGCTTCTCCCCACTGGAGAAAGGTGTCCCCGAGATTTCACATTGGCATTTCACTTGACTTTCTGTCTCCCGGCCCCGAGGCCTGGGAACTAGTTTCCAGCCTACTTCCTCCTCCTGCTTTGCATCTTGAATCCAGGGGGGGACGCTGGTGAAAAATGTGGTCATGGCAAGGTCAACAGCGGAGGGCCATGTTACTCAGAAAGTCTCCCCATCAGCTCCGCACAGGTTCTCTGCTCTGTCACGGCCTCCAACGCAGCCTTCAGAAAACAATCTCTTCACCTGCAACATCAGAACACTGTGTGAGTGCGCCTGACACCACGACATCATGGGCACTGGAGGCAGGGTTCATTCTAATCCCAACCCTCCCTTTTTAGAAGTTAGGCGACTCTCAGTGTATTACTTCCCTGAGCCATTTCCTCATTTATAAAATGGGCATAATGGTCCCCTAAATCATAAGGATGTTCTGAGGAATAAGTGACACAGTGAACACAAAACACTTGGTAGAAGACTGGGCACCTGGAAAGTGCTCCGTGGTAACTATTACTAGTAACGTCTAGTCCACAGGGGAATTGTGCTAACTCAAAGCTCACATCGCTCGGGCAGTTTAAATCTGCCAGTAGCTCCCAGGGGTTAAGATGGCTAATCTCCTGTGGGATTTATAGCCTCAGAAACCAATGGAGGTTCAGCTAGGAGGTGTTTCTGTCTTGACAGCAATGAGTTTGAGGCTAACAAAAAAAATGAGATAATCGAAGGAAGTAAAAGCCTAAATATTCTAAATTTCACTTCTGACTTCACTTTTACATCCTTCCGACTAAGCCTAGAGAGAGCAGTTCCTCCTCAGCCTACCTCCACCTCACCCACTTGTCAATTCTCCTCTTCATGATGTGTTGAGGAGAAATAAAATGCCCAAAAGGCAACAGAGGAGACAGAATGAGAAGCCTTTAAAAACCTACACCTGAAAATCCGGCCCATGCATTAGGAATGGGGGCTAGATGGGTTTCTGAGCAGCACATCAATATCAGGAGCTTCTGTCTGCAGAGGCAACAGCAGGCTCTTAGCATTTTTGCCTAAACCAGTCCTGGTACCACTCTGACCTCTATCATCTCCCTGGGTCTCTACAGCTTGGGTCCACATCACGCCTCCTGAGCAGAGACTGCCCCACTCTCCAAGGTGCTAAATGGTGTTCATATAGACCTTTATAGGCTCTTGTTTATAAAGTTGCCATGAGTTGTACTAGACTTGATAGCACCTAACAGCAACAACAAACATTACCATGAACAGCAACATGCTTCTATTAGAATTATTTCATCTCCTCCATTAGACTCTTGGGTTTTGGGAATCTATCTTGAATGAAGTGCAGCCACAGTGCTCGTTAGAGGTGAGACTTCATCTCACATACTTTGGGCATGTTATCGGGAGCGGTTACTCCCTGGAAATGGACATCACGCTTGGAAAAGAGTCAGCGAAGGAGAGGAAGACCCTCAATGAGATGATGAATCGACACAATGACTGCAACAATGGGCTGAAGGTAAACAGATTGTGAGGCTGGCGCAGGACCAGGCAGGGTTTGTTCTGCTGTCCACAGGGCCAGCATGAGTGGAGCTGACTCGAAGGCACTTCACAACAACGTAATCACCTACACAGAGTGCTGGCGTGCCAGGATGCCAACCCGTCGAGTCCGCTGGTTGCTCCGTGGGAGAGCAAAGGGTCATTTCTGCCCATGAAGATTTAGAACCTCAGAAATCCCATGGAGGAATCAACTCAATGGCAGTGGACTCAACTCAAAGGTAGTTTTGTCACAGCTAATGAGACTCAATGTTCTGTTCGAAGAGCACATCAGGCAAGGAATTCAAGTTGATTTTCAGAGGCGAATGTGTCCCTAACGAGTTCTGGTCTAAACCTGGTTCAGAGCCCTTTCAAAAGTGAAGAGACCAAAGTCCTCAACTTCTGAGTATCTCTTACTCAGACATGGTGGTAGGAGGACTTGAGCAAAGGTTGACACAACTCCTTTCCTGGTACCAACTCATAGAAAGACGAAGAGGGGAGTTACTGTACTGATGCTCAAAAGGGAGACAACAGAGCAAATTTCATACTCAAAATCTTACCGCAGATCACCAAGGAACACGCAACCTGCTCTAACAGGGGGAGTCCCTTTAAAGAAATTATGCCAAAATTCGATCATGAGGCTTTTCTATGTGAAAGGAACAAAGGTGTGTCTGAGGACTGTCCATGAGGATCTGAGGAAGGCTCCAACCACGCAAACTCGCTGTGGGCCAGAGAACGCTTGCTCAGCTCATTAGCACCTGCTGCTTACAGCGACCATTTCATCCAACAGACTGGCCGTGAACGAGATGATGGGCTCAGCGGGTTTATGACCCAGAGAGCTTTGCTCATCATTAACGTGAGCTATATCCTGTTCAGGAACCATTCTTCTTGCTGAAGAAACACTGCAACATAGTATGATAAACATTTCCCCAGCACGAGGAGAGATTGGCCCAGAAAGATCTGCATAAAGGTGGCTGCATTTTGCATGAGTCACATGCAGGGGTGGGATAGACAGTACTAAAAACTAGTCCCACTTGAGCCTTCAAGTCATCATGGAATATCTGCCTACTTCACTATAAACCTCAAAGGCCTCCGATACCTGCCTATTCTGAAGTTCCCTCTTCCTTTTCAAGAGTGGAATTACCCGTTTATAATGCCAGTTTATGACAGAACATGCGTAGAACATGAGCCCAAGTGCACACGTCTACTCTAGGGGGTGGAGATTCCCCTCATCTTCAAAGTCAACCTGTGGTCCCATTAATGTTTGAATGATGCACCTCAGCCTCTGGAAGTTGGGAAATGGCAGCCAGAGGGAAGGAAGGCCCGTCGCATCACTTTGGCTGATGTGAGAGAGAAGCGTAACCCTGGAAACTCCACACAAACTCAGAAAGAGAACAGTACGTCCCCCACCTCCCACACGTCCACCTCGTCTGTTCTCTTGTACAAGAACAAACAAGACGCAGCACTTCAGTACGCTGTTACTGAAAGAGTGAGTAATGGGCTTCGAGGAAAGAGGCTGCTGGTGGTAAAGGCGGGCTCGAGGGGCCGGACTGATACAGAAATCCCAAGGAGGAGGGCACAGCCATGTGCTTGCCTTGATCTGCCTTTAATGGGCTGTGGCTTTAAAAAGAAAACAGCCAACACCCTCGTCCTACTCTCCTCCACTTTTTCAAAGGCCCTGTGAAGCTCTGTCCTACGTCACTGGCAGGCCACGCTGGAAAACCAAAGCTACTAGTGTTACCTTGGGAACCCTTTTGGGGGTCTAGTCTCTCTTCCCCTGTGCTTTGTCTGCGCTCTCCTCTGAACCAGAAGATTCCTGGGCTGGTCTCACATAATCAGCAGGCCTGCTCCTTAAGACCTCACCTCGCTTGGCAAAACCGTGAAAGAATCTGCTCCTCTTTCAAAGCTGCTCTTCTGGTCTCACGCTCTAACCTCTTAACAACCAGAGAGAAGCTGACAGAACCTGTTCCCATAAAACAAACACAATCCCTCCCAGTTACTGGTATAACGCAGTGTGTTTTCAGCCTAAGATTTCGTCTGGCACCTGATCTGAAGAGAGAAGCAGCAGAGAAAGAACCTTGGACTCACTATCAGAGGAGCTTCCACGAAACCGTGGGCAGGTTGCTGCTCTAAGACTCTGCACCTCAGTTTCCCCAACTTGTAAAACATGTTTTCTTCCTATCTATTCACCTTGAGGGGTGATGTAAGTGCCTTTTCAAAGAGTCTAACATAAAATGTGCCCACTTGTACAGCCTAAATTGCATCTGCCTCCTTCCTGCACGAGGCCTGAACAGCACTCTCCCCACCCCCTCCTTTGATGTTTTTTTCTCAGGCCTCAGAATAAGTTTCCTTCCCTTCCCAACATGTCCCCAGAACACAGCCTTCCCCTTTTCCCTCCCAACTAACCCTCACTCAGCACATCCCCTTTAACCAGCTCCCCGCCCCCACCCCCCCACTTTATCTTCCTCCAGCACCATCTCTTGGGCCAGAGTTCTCCCAGATATTTACTTTAGGCACCTCTTTTATTAGGAAGGCTCCGTTCCCAAGATAGGAATGTCTCTTAAACCGTGCAGGGGCCTCCTCGGAAGCCGAGGAGAGATGCAGTGCCGCCATGATGCCTGCTGACCTCTGATGAAACTCGTTTTTATGGTATTACATCATCTCTATAGAAACTACGTTCTTTCTCCATTATTAGTCTGTTTCCTCATCTGAAAACCTAAAAATACTTACCTCACAGGCTTGCTGTGAGGATTATTTCAGTCAGGTATGCGAAGGGCTGAGAAGGCGGCTTAGGCCGCTGTGAGTGCCCAACAAAAGGGGGCTATTCTTTTTGCCTTTGTATTGAGTTGCATGTTCCCACCTTCTTCAGCTCTCCTTGAACCCACACCCCTCCCAACTGTGGGTAGTCCCTGCAGCAAGAAAAGGGTTAATCTCTGAGTGTTCCTAACCAGAGAGACCCACAGAGGATTAACAGCTCCACTTCAGTGACTGCCCTAAAATAGCTTTTATCCCTCCTGCCCAAGAGCTACTTGGAGGATCTAAAGAACTCAATTCAACACCTGCCGAGGAGGAAACACACCCAGGAGCGTTCCTGAGGGTGGACAGAACCTTCTCTTAAGCAGGACTCAAAATAGCAACTGGGAAATTATAAATAAAACCAGGTCTTGACCTGAGTGCCAGAAACAAATCCAAGTGACAAACTGGCTGGCTAGTGGACAGGAGAGGGAGAATAGCTGCTCCCCCGCCCCATACACACACACACACACACACACACACACACACTCTCTCTCTCTCTCTCTCTCTCCCCCCCCCCCCTACCCAGAGTGGTGGGAGAATTAAATTACAGGGAGGCTGGAGAGTTTCAATGACTTGCATCATTCCAAGAGACATCAAACAGGATTAACAGGGGTTGGATTTACTCTCGGGTGGATAGTTCCGCTGGCATAGATGGGCCCTCTTTCGGGGTCCTTTTAACTCACTATCTCCTCTGATTCCCATTTGCCTCTCACTCCTGAGCAAAGGGCCACTGCTGATCGTAGCCCCACTTTTACCGGGAGGACACATGATCAGAGAGCCCTCACTCCCCCCCCCTACTCCCACCTGGTGGCCTCCCTTTGCGGGAGAAAAGTCAGTAGGAACTCAAGGTCGGCTCTATTAGTTGAAGGCTGACAGGTGGAAAAACACACAAACCAGGAAAACAGACTACACTTGGCAGGTGAAACACCAAAATTCCTCCAACCTGCTACCCCCTTATCCTCCTCTGTGTAGGTCCCTTTGGCCTGCTGAACTAGGCAACAACTTGAATCTCCAACCAACTTCTGGGTACACCCTCACCCTCACCTCTCCGTGTGATGGGAAAGGCTAAATTCCCATGGGGCTGGGGAAGACAGGAGTGAATGGTGGTCAGAGAAGGGATGGAAATGCAGAAGACGTCGGAGGGGGGGGTGTCTCAGTGACGGTAATGAAAGGCGATCTCTAAGGGATCCCAGACGGGGAGGTGGGAGCATCATAAGGGGTGAAAGGCTCCAGGAGTTGAGGATAAGGAGAAATTAATTTTCTGGATTTCAAGGGAGTCTCAAAATGCGTGTCTGGACGGGTCACTGGGGCGTCTGGGTTGTGATATGGGCTCTGGAGAGGGTGCGACAAGTAGGGCTTATTTAGGTTCTCCAAGACCAAAGTATTCCAGGGAAACCTCAAAAAGGTTATGAAGGTCTGGGAAACTAAACCAGGGGAAAGAGGGGGCTCCTTGGAGCAGAGAAGAGGGGGTTCTGTGGGTCTGGGTAGGCGTGTCCGAGGGAGAGAGCAGGTGCAGCTTATCTGCGTCCCCCAGACTCGGGCTCCTGGTAAGGTCAGCAGCGTGTTATCTGGGGCTCTGGGAAGCTCGGGCGGGGGGAAGGGGTACCCTCAGGGCTGTGTCTCCACATTTCTAAAGTGAGGAAACCAGTTGGGGTTCCTCGGGTCCCTCCGATCCAAAGATCGAGCTGCGGGGAAGGTCTGGTCACCCTGGGGCGTAGCTGGGCCCGGGTTGACGCAGAGGGGGCCCCACTCGGGGGTGTGGGCCACCGCACTTGGGGGGCCCGCGATGAGGGGCGCCGGGCGCGCGGGCGCAACGAGCCTGCCCCCCGCCC
>NW_006399765.1:4851734-4860261 GCF_000299155.1 Elephantulus edwardii
GGGCAGCGCGCGGGGGCCGCCGGGAGCGGGGCGGACGCTCGCTCCCTCCTCTCCCCGCCTCCGGGTCGCGGCGCGCTTGGGCTCCGCAGCCGACATGGGCGCCGCCGCGTGGGCACCGCCGCCTCTGCCGCTGCTTTTGTCCCTCCTGCTGCTGATTTTGCCTCTCCCTGGGCTGCCCGTGGGCTCCTGGGATCCGGCCGGTTACCTGCTCTACTGCCCTTGCATGGGTAAGGCCTCCCGAGCCCTCTACACGGGGAAACTGAGGCCGGGAAAGGAGAAACCACTTCTCCGAGACGGCCAGTGACGCCTTAACAGATCCAGGAGGGAACCCCAGCACGGGGACAAGGCATGCTCATATTTTGGCACCAGTTGCAGGGGCACTGAGGGGTCACCATGTCCAGTCTTCCATTTTACAGATGAGAAAACCGAGGCCGAGAGAGCCTGTATATCTCCTTCTAGGAGCTGCAGCCGGTGATGGGCGGAGCTATGGTCCAAGGCCGCCCTGAGTCTAGTAAATGAAGCTGGTGGGGAAGGACTTGATGTTGCTTACCCACTCTGGCTCCAGGAATTCTTTCATTCATTCAACAAGTATTTATGGAGTGCCTGTCTGTGCTGGGAACTGCTTCTGAGCCGGGGATATAGCGGTGAATAAAACTAGTGGGGGAAGAGGACAGAGGAGAAAAGATAAATAATGATCTTAAATTACACAGCCTCTTAATCAAACCTATAGCTGGCAAGTCTGTTCCACTCATAAGGACCTGCTTTCGGATATCCAAGGCTGTAAACCATTACAGGTGGAGCTCGCCTGTCTTTGGTTGATTCCTACCGCTGATCTTTTGGTTTGTTGCCATATGGGTTTCCACTAAGTCACCAGGGCTCCTTGCAAGGTATCTTCCACAATGTTCAATGAGAAAATAAGCTTGAGCACGATAAGGCAGAATCTAAAGGTTGGTTGAGGACTGCAGGTTTAATGGAGTGGTAGTTCATTATTGTAATCATAATCACCCCGCAGTTGGCCCTGCAATATCCCCACAATCCAATGTGCAACAGCCTAAATTCATGAGGTTTTCATTGGCTGAATTTTGGAAATTGATTGTCAGGCCTTTTCCCCAAGTCATCTTAGTCTGGAAGGGCTGCTGAAACTTGTTCCATATCATTGCAAGAGGCAAACCACAACCAACGAATGAGTGCACGCTGCACATGAGATGCCTTGGTTAGGTGTCAAGCCCAGGTATCCTGCATGGAAGATGAGAACTCTACCACGGAACCACACCACCATTCTTTTTTCGGACCTTCCAGTGGCTCTCAGGCTCCTGACCATGACCTTCAGGACCCTGCATACTTTGCCTTTTTTCTTGTCATTTACATCTTGGCTGCTTCTCCGCTTTACCAGCTGCAGCCACACAGAGCTCATCTCTTTTCCTCAGACATGGCTTTCCCCTCTGCCTGGAACACCTCCTTCACTTCAGTCTAACCAGCCCCTTCCTGTCCTTCTGACCCCAAATGTCACCAAAAAAAGACTTCACTGACCTCAGCCTGAGTAACAGCATCCTGATTATTCTCCATCACCGAGCATTTTTCTTCTTTCCTTCAAATGTTAATTTTTTTCTCTGTATTTGTTTATATGCCCAGTGTTTTCCACATCTAGACTGTAGGTGTCATAAGCACAGAGACTTTGTCGCTCTCCACATGACTGCATCCCAGCACCTAATACAGAGTCTAACAGATTGTGATCCTCAGTAATATTTGTGAAATGATGGGACGCTGGGCTGGGGTGACAAGAATCAGACAGGGTCCTTGCTCTTGAGGTGTTCACAGGCAAGGAAACAGCCAGTTCAAAGAAGTAGGCAAGACCATTCAAGGAAAAGTAAAATGCCATAACTACTCAAATTCAAGGTCAGGCAAAAGTGAGGAAGTAGTTAATGGAAGAGTCCCACTGGATGAGACACTGGGGTTGGCCCTTGATTTGCAAGTGGGTGAAGATAGAGATGGAGGGCAGAGTGAAAGCAAAGACGTGGTAGAGGAGTGAGAAGTAGAGAATATGTTTGGGAAACAGCAAGAATCTGGAGTGACTGAACCCCAAGGGGCAGGGTCTAAAGGGCCTTGAATGCCAACCCCAAGAGTCCAAACTTGATCCCATGCTTCTAGGTCATTTGACTTCTTAGCTTCCTGGCTTTAATCATGTCTGAGTTTCTGTCCTTTCTGAGCTCAGCATGATCCAGGCCTCACCCCCAGTATACCATTTCCAGGGCGCTTTGGGAATCAGGCCGATCACTTCTTGGGCTCCCTGGCATTTGCAAAACTACTGAACCGTACCCTGGCTGTGCCCCCCTGGATTGAATACCAGCATCACAAGCCTCCCTTCACCAACGTGAGTACCACATGCCGGCCCCAAGGCTTGTCCACCTTTCCGCAGCCCTCCTCACCTCTGCTTGGCTCCTGAGTCTTTCTCTGAGCTTTACCTTTCACTCTCAGGCTTGTCCCACCCCCACCTACAAATCATTTTCCTGGCATGACAATGGCCAACATTTATCCAGCACCTGCTGTATGCCAGGCCTTGTTTTGACAAGGCAAGAGGCTTTGCTTATTTCCCTGTTACCACATCCCTGTGAGAGTAACCTCTGATCATTTTTGAAAGAGAAACCTAGGCAGAGGGTCGTTAATAATGTGCTTCTTCACCCTGTGACAGAGAAACTGCACAGACTGAGACCAACCAGGGCTGGAGATAGAGGCCTCAAGTGTAGGTCATGGGCCCTGGAGGCAGACAGACATGGATTTGAATTCCTGCTCTCTGCCTTTCACAGGCTGTCTGGCCTCCAGGCAGGTTACCTAACTTATCTGAATTCTAGTTTCCTCATTCTATAAAACTCTCAGAGTTGTTAGGAAAGCTTTAACGGAGATAACGTATATAAAAGGCTTAGAGCAGTACCTGGTGCTAGATAAGCATGTGTCTAGCTGCCTTCACCCCCTCCCTATAGTTTTCAGTTGTTAGAAAGCCTGACCTTTGCATTTGCCTGGAGTGCCTTTCCCCTTCCGTCTAGATCTGGCTAACTCTTACTAGTTTAGCAAGCTGCCACTTAGATTCCTCTTTCTTGGGAACATCCCAGCCCCAGTCAGTCTGGTTAGTGCCTCATACTGGAGACTCCCTTTAACAGTCCTAATGCTCAGCACCCTTGTAATTCCTCGTTAGCCTTGTTTCCTCCACTGACCCAGTGTCTATCCCTGCCACTCCTTGGGAGAAAATGTGACCAACAGCTGCAGCATGAAAACCTTTTGGGGTAGCTTCATTCTGTAGTCCAGGGTCACTGTGCATCAAAAGGGACTTGGTGACAATGGAGCCACAAGTTTATGTTCAAAACACTTCTTCGTTTTAATGGTACAGCCTTTTTCTCTGTATAGTTTGTCGCCGCCTCTGTCCCCCTTGGTATGTCTGTATTTAGAGAGGCAGTGAACAGCAGTTAAGAGCCAGAATGCTCGACCCCTCTGTGCTTCAATTTTGTTCTCTTTAGAATAGGCTGATCATCATTGTTGCCACCTTCTGGGATGAGGATTAAAATGGGCTCCTGACTATGACATGCTTTAAATGTTGTCTGTCTCAGACTTAGAGTCAAATGAGCACATCATTGTAAAACGCCAGAGGATGTAACTAGAGCTCTGGTGGCTTAGTGGTAAAAAGCTGCACTGCAATCCTGAAGGCACGCAGTTCAAATCCACCAGCCCCTCCGAGGGTGAAAACCTACTGGGGTCCGACTTGATGGTACAAAACAACGATAAGAAGTAACTGGAAGTTGTTGGCAGTTTCTGATTCCTTTTCTGTTGCCGTTTATATACAGCCCATCTTTCTTCCTCTGTCTTGCTTGCTCTCCCTCCCCTTGTGTCCTCAACTAAGATTCTTTCAAAGTGTCTCTTTGTTTTTCTATGTCTTACTCAACTTGTCCTGATTGGGTTCCCCCTTCTCACTGTACTATTATTACTGTTCTGTTTGAGGTCACTTGCCAAATACAAGAGTTATTTCACAGTCTTCATCTTGCTTGACCTCCCAGTGGCATTTGACCCCTACACCCATCTCTCTCCTGGACTTCTTTACTCCCCTGGCTCCTGAGACACCCCACTCCGTCCCACACCCCATTTCTGCCTCTACCTCTGCCTCAACCGTGATCTCTCAGCATTTTTGGAGTTCTGTGGTATAAGCAGTTGACATGCTCATTTGCTAATCAGAAGACTGGTAGTTCGAGACCACTCAGAGGTCTCGCAGAAGACAATCCAGGCAGCCTGCTGCCAAAACATCCACTAGCCCCTCCAAGGGTGAAAATCTACTGGATTCCGACTCGATGGTCCAAAACAATAGGGCGTTGAGAGCCCTATGCGAGACTGTTCAGCTCTGACACACACTGGGTCTCTGTCGGTTGGAGTTCACTTAATAGCAACTGATTTTCTCAGCATTTTTCTGCTTCTGCTGTTTCGGCGTGCTTCTTTCTGCCGCTGGTGTTTGAATGTTGTTACCACTTTCCCTCCTGTTTTCTTTTTTGCTGTGTGATTTCAGGTGACTGACCTAGTTTCTGTGTCTCGGTGTCTTCATAAGTCAACTGAAGATGGTTGTAGTCCTGCCTCTTAGAATGAAATGAGCAAATTCATGTTAAATGATGAGTCCAGAGCCTGGTACTGAGCCAGCACTCTAACCATTTGTTGCTATTGTTACTATATTTGTTTTACTATATATAGGTATTTTGGGGTTTCCCCCCAATATTAATAATATTTTTAATAAGAAAAATGTGACTGGAAAATGTTTCTGGGTTATTTTATATCTGTAACTTACTGCCATTGAGTAACTGACTCAGATTACTGGGGCTGTACTTTTTTTAAATTTTATACCCGTTTATTTACAAAAAGGTTGTATACATTGTTTTTCACCACGATATATAGTTTTAAGGGAGCGCTGGTGGCCTAGTGGTAAGGAGTTGCACTGTTCAAATCTACCAGCTGCTCTGTGAGACAAAGATGGAGTCTCCTCCTATGTGATTTATTGCCTCTGAAAACCGCCTGGAGGGAGGGTTCAGCTATGACTTAGTTGTCACTTGATGGTACACAATAACAATATATAGTTTTGCACATATGTGATACTTTGTAGCTTTCACCATGTACTTCCTAAATTTACCTGTGGCCTGAGTTCTCCACTACCTACCAGCCTGTGTTTCTAACTCCTAAACCCTTGAATCTACTTAGATATCTCATAGACATCCCTGGTTGAGGAAGCCGGAACTGAACGTGGCTTCTTTCCCCTCAAACCTATCTTCCTTTATTTCCAGACTTAATTTATGTCTCCTCTATCAATCTGAGTGTCAAGCCAGGAACCTGGAGGTCATCCTGGTGTCCTCCTTTCTAGGGGGGCTCAGGCCGTAACCCCTGCACTTCTTTCTCCTTTTATGTCTTTTAGCCTGTTTATGCCTCTCCATGTCTCAGACTCATAGGAGGCACTTACTAAATACATGTTACTTGAATGAACACATAGGACCTGTGTAGTAGCCTCCTAATTCTTCTCTAATCTTAACTTCCATGTGTTCTTCCCTCTACCACCAGCTTCATCAAATGGGTAAATCTCATATTATTTCTGCTTAAAATCTTTGGCAGTTATTTCATTGCTAGTAGTTAAGATTCCCAAAGTCTGTTCCATGACACACCAGTGGCTCATGCTGAAAGGATTCCGCGGTTAAATGAGTTTGGGAAATTGCATTCTCAGTTCCCTAGCCTATCTCCACCCCTAAACTTAGAGATCCCCAGTGCACTCTGGCCCTGAGATGTCCTGCAGTAAAGAAACCAGCTTAATCCAGCATTTTCCAGGCCTATTTGACTGGAACTGTTTTATTGCGGTATACTTTTCTACCCAAGCTAGTGGAATATGCTTGGGAAATACTGGTAAAGTCTAGATTTTGTTCCATAATGTTCTAAACTCAAAAAAGACAAGCCACAAAAAAATCTACAAAACCCACTGCCGTGGAGTCAGAACTGGCTCTTGGCTGATGCTCTACTGGGTTTTCAGAGACACAGAAGAAGATTGCCCATCTTTCTCCCATGGAGCAGGTGGTGGGTTCGAGCTGTCAAAGAGAATGCCACCTTTGAGTTAGCAGGACCACTCCCTACCCCCTAGTCCACCAGAGAGCTCCCATGGTGCTCTAAGGAAAATGTTACCATCTAGAGAATTACAGAGATTAATTCTACCACCATCCATGGGCTCACATCTAGAGGTTACCGTTTCCACATTTTCTCATTATTACTCTATTTCTTTTTGTTAGTAGAAAGAAAAACACCTTTTTTGTTTGTTTGTTTATAGAAGAAAATAGGAATCTTTTATAAAAGGAATGACTGATAAATCTCTCTTTGCCCCTGTGGTGAATTCTTATTCCCTGTCCGCTTCCCCCATGACCTTGGCCTAAAGGGAAGCACTGTCCTGAATCTCGTGCACTTGGCGTGACTCCTTCTAAGTTCGTTCCTGTTCTTCCTTCGTGGCTTGTACGCATCTCCTGGGGCAAAGTGCAAGAACTTCTCTTCGGAGAAGAATTAGGGGTGGAAGGAGTGCTTTAAATTCTGCTCAGTACTGCCCGGTTGGATTTCATAGTGGTGTTGCAAAATATACCAGCCATAGATCAGAGTCAGGAGCTCTGCTGACCCAGTGGATGAGGAGTTGTGCTGCCAACACAGAGGCAGGTGGTTCAAATCCACCAGCTGCTCCTTAGGAGTGAGATGGACAGTCAATTCCAGTGTAATTTATAGCCAGTGAAAAACCCTGGAGGGTCAGCTATGCATTGGTTGTGACTTGACTGCAATGAGTTGATGTTGTTGATACAGGAGAGAGACCATCTCCACTTCCTTTCCAACAAAGAGAGCTAAATTTTTGCATTTCTGTTGTTGTCAGGGTTAAGAAGTAATAACTTGCTACAATTTTATCTTTTTCCATCCTCCTCCCTAGTTCCTAGTAAGGTTGTACATCTTTTGCCTGCAGCTTCCTGTTTGGGTTGGTTTTCTTTCTTTCTTTGAGAATTTTCTTTACTTCATTGCTGTTATTGAGAATATATGCAGCGCCCTGAGCCCCAGGCCATCGCCAGTTCCGCCTCTTGGTGACTCTCTGTAGACTTTTCACAGCTGTGAATCATCTGGATGGCAGCAGCTCCTTTTCTCCTACAGAGCTGCTGCTGGGCTCAAATCCTTGCTTCCCAGTTAACAGCCCAGCACCTAACACACTGCACAACCAGGATGGCCAACAAAACACACACCAGCTCAGGAGCTTTTGCAGGTAAAATTCAGTAACACCGATGCCGACCTTTGCGTTGCAAAACCCTTCTCACACTCCTTTGCTGGCGGGTTCCTCTCCCTGTAACAGAAATGCACTGTCCCTAAGCTTCTCATTTAACCTTTCTAATTGTTTTTGTCAGTTTCATCCAAAGGTGATGGTTCTTAAAGGAACATAATGCTCAAGGCAACATTTTTACTAATGAAGCAAAACTATTTTAAGAGGACTCGAGGGGTTATCTTCTGTTAATGTCTGATCTCGATTATCCCAGAGCCTAGGGATCCCTAGTCCTAGGGATTTGCATGAGTTTCTTTTTTCCATGAATTGCTCACTTATATTTTTGGCCTTATTTTCTCTAGAGTCATTTGTCTCAACGTGAAGGGTCTCCCTTTTTCTCTGTCCCCCCACCCCCACCCCTACCGTTTAGTTTATCACTATCTTCTCCCAAGCTGCCTGCTTTCTCAACTTTGATGTCTTTGGCCAGAAGTTTCTCCTTGTTATGTAGCATTCTTGGAGGGTGTGGGTTCTTAAAATGAGTGTCTCTAACACATCCTCTTCTTTATTTCTGTAGCTCCACGTGTCCTATCAGAAGTACTTCAAACTGGAGCCCCTCCGCGACTACCATCGGGTCATCAGCCTCGAAGACTTCATGGAGAAGCTGGCTCCCACCCACTGGCCCCCTGAGAGGCGCGTGGCATACTGCTTTGAGGTGGCAGCCCAGCGGAGCCCTGATAAAAGGACATGCCCCATGAAGGTGGGTCTGATGGGGCTGGGGGACATCTTCTGTCCACTCTGCATCCTCTAGGCTCCTAAGACAGTGAGCAATGGCATTATGTGGGGGGGAGGCACCAGAAAGGCTTAGAATAGGAAGATGAGAGTTAAGTCTCATTTCTGGCATTTGTCACCACTGTCACTTTAGGCAGATAACTTTGCTGCTGTGAACTTTTTATTTCTGCCTACAGAATAGAGATGCCCTGGAAACCCAAGTTCTTTATAAACTTTCATTAAAATCTCATTAAAAAAAAATAGAGATGCCCATCCCTGCTCTGCTGATCTCATGTGGGCCAGGTGTAAGTTGTTGTGTTGTTATGTGCCATCGAGTCACTTGCGACTCATAGCGACCCTATGTACAAGAGCTCTAAATGCTGTTCTATCCTGTGCCAACCTAGCCATCTCAAACGCACTTATTCCCACCGCTCCAGTCACAGAATCGATCCATCTCACCAAAGGTCTTCCTCTCCT
>NW_006399765.1:4862051-4871569 GCF_000299155.1 Elephantulus edwardii
GAGTGGGATAGACTGAAGGTCAAATTTTGGTTCCCATGGACTTGATTTAATTTTCTTCAACTTCAGTTTGAACTTGCATATGAGTAGTAAGAGTACTTACAAATTCTAAAAAGCCACATAATTAATAATACCCATAGAGAGAGTACTATGCTGAGTAAATGATCTCAGTCTTATAAGACAAATACTGCATTAAACCATTATTGTAAAAATAGAAGGGTAACTAGTAATATGAGCATAAAAGTTTAAAAGGGAAAGAGGCAAGGGAAAAGACTGAGGGGAGAAATCACTAGGCATGGGAGTGGTGGTGAAAGAATGGGAGAGAGCCAGTTTAGACCTAAAAAGATGGGGTAATGGTAGATATAGATCATGTATCATAGTGAATGTTAGATGGATCTTGGTTGAAAGCAGGGAGTACCAGAGGAATGTCTATCTGTGTTTCATTGATTATGCAAAGGTGTTTTAATGTGTGGAGCACAACAAACTGTGGCTAACTCTGAGAAGAATGGGAATCCCAAAACACTTGATCGTGCTAATGCGAAACCTATACTTGGTCTAGGAGGCAGTCAGAACAGAGCAAGGAAACACTGCATGATTCAGAAATGGGAAGGGTGTACGCCAGGGATGTGTCCTATCTCCATAGCTTTTCAATCTTTATATAGAATAGATTATCTGGGAGACTGGGCTCTATGAGGAGAAATTCAGCATCAGGAGGAAATCTCATCAACAGTCTCTGTTATGCACATGACACAACCCTTCTTACTGAAACTAAGGAGGACCTGAAGCGCTTGTTGCAGAAGGTCAGGGACTGCAGTCTTCAGTATGGACTGAGGCTCAATATCAAGAAAACAAAGATTCTCATCACTGCGTAAATTGGCAGCATCATGAGAGATGGTAAAGAGATTGAGATTTTTCACAGCTTTAGTTTGCTTGGCTCCAAAATCAACACTCTTGGCACCAGCAGCCAGGAAATTAAAAGATATATTGTATGTATGTGAAATCTGGACAACAAAAAGGAAGGTTGAACAATGAATGAATGCATTTTAATGATAGTATTAATAAAGAATATTTTGTATACCACAAAATGTAAAAAGCACAAATATACCAGGTGAAGTACAGCTGGAACACTCCTTAGAAATAAGGGTGTAAGATTTGTTGCACCACTTAGGTCATGTTATCAGGATTGACCAGTGCCTGGTAAAGTGGAGGATCAGATAAAAGTAAGACCTCAGTGAGATGGATTGCTACACAGCTGCAATCATGAACTTGAACCAGGTCATGTTTGTGAGGATGGCAAGGATAAGGTCTCCTGTTGTATGTGTCGTCTCTGAATCCAAGCCAAGGGTTAGGGTTATGGCACCTAAAATAAAACTTCTTCTTCCATACGTATTTTATAGTAAGTGTGAAGTTTCTTAGAAGTCACAGCTTATGTTTTACTGTTATTACATTAAATTTAGAAATAGTTCGTGCAATATTTATCTTGTGATATCTAAAAATATGATATATCCACTTTGCTGACCATCTATGATGTCTGTAATTGGAGTTTCAACGTTTTCTCCAGAAAGGCCTTATGTATTTCTAGTCAATTCCTGTATATTTTTAAGATCTTGGATTTTTGTTTTCTCTACATATCCTACCTGGTTATTTTTTTATGTAAAGAAACTAATTTTTCTGATTTTTCTAAGTTCATCTTGTATCCGAGGACCTTATAAATAAATATTAATATTAATTTTTTAAAAAAAAGGAAATTAAAAGATATTGTGATTTGAAAGTCTGTGGTTAGAGACCTCTCTAAAGTACTGAAGAGCAACGATGTCAGGCTAGAGAGTAAGGTGTACTTGATACAGGCCATGATCTTTGCAATCACTTGCCATGCATCAGAGAGCTTGACAATGACTAGGGATGATAGAAGGAGAATTGATGCCTTTGAGCTGTGGTGTTGGAAAAGAGTGTTGAATATACCATAGACTGCTAAGAGAATCAACAGGTTTTTCCTGGAAAGGGTGAAGCCAGGCTGCTCCTTGGAGGCAAGGATTCTGAGGCTTCATCTGACATACTTTGGACATGTTTCAAGGAGGGACGTCATGCTTGGGAGGGTGGAGGGACAGGGCAGAAGAGGAAGACCCTCAATGAGATGGATTGATTCAGTGACTGGGGTAATGGGGTTAGGCGTGTCAGAGACAATGATATGGGCATAGGATAGAGCAGGGTTTAGGGCTGTTGTACATAGGGTTGCAATGAGTCAAAAGCGACTCAAGGGCATATAACAACAACAACAATGTATGTAACAATGTGAATGAAGGAATGAATGAAACCCAATGTCTATGAATCTTATATGAAAACCAATATAAAATGAAATTTTTTAAATCTCTGCCAAAAAACCCACAAAACAGGACTGACTGTGACAGGCAAGGAACTTTTCACATATTAACTCATCTAATCCTTGGACAAACTGCATGATGAAAATGCTATTAATATTCTACTATTTTCTGGAGAGGAAATTGACCGTGGAAAGGAGAGGGTCAAGACTTTACCCACAGCCACACGACAAATAAGTAGCGGAGCTAGAATTCAAATAGACCTAATTTGACTCCTCTGTCCATCCTCTTAACTCGTATTCTTTCTTGCCTCTTAGTGGGCAAATGAGTGATCACCTTATTATTTTACTTGTAATTATTTGTACATTTATGCCACTTTGGGGGGAAAATCAGTCCCCAAGTAAGTCAGTGCTTATACTAGAGCCTGAGGAGAGTGTTTGGAAGAACTGTGAACTTTGAGACATGAGACCTGGCTCTCAGCCCCAACACTGACCTCACTTGCTGTGCAACCTTGGGTAAGTATCTTGGCCTCTCTGGGCCTCGGGTTCCATCTTGAAAATTAGGATATTGGATCAGTTGTTCTTGGAAGTCTCTGGAAGCTCTAACTCTAGTCATAAATCCAAGGTTCTCTTCTTGCCTAGACCCCCACAGATGGTCTAGAGCAGGTTGGGTACACCATGTGAGGAGGAAAGGGTCTTTCAGGCACTGTGGTGAACAACTGTTGTCAGAAACCAGACTAGAGACCTAGTTCTTTCCTTAGCGACCAAGAGCTACCTCATGACATTCCTACCAGGCTGATCCATGAGAGTGTTTCAGTCTGAGTCATCACTCAGGGCTACCCCACACAAAGTTCCTTCGTTTCCCCCCCCGCCTCCCAGCTGGCTCCCCTCCCCCTCAGTAAATCTTCCACTGCTCTCTGCAGGAAGGAAACCCCTTTGGCCCGTTCTGGGACCAGTTCGACGTGAGTTTCAACAGGTCTGAGCTTTTTGCTGGCATATCCTTCAGCGCCTCCTACAAGGACCAGTGGATCCAGAGGTACTTGGAGGGGAGAGAATGCTGGGGTTGCGGGAGGGGCGTGAGGCTGGTGACAGGCCTGCTGTGTGTGTCCAGCACCTCCGTTGTCCTCCTCCCTGGCCCTGCCTTGATGGGTGAGACCAAAGGTACCAGCGCTGTCTGCTGAACTTGGGATCCTGTGTGATCTTCTCCCACCTCAGCACCTGACACAGTGGGATGTAGACCTGCCACAGGATTGAGCAAGAGTTTATTGACTGATAAGGATGTCATAAAAAGAACAGCGTGCAGTCACATGAGTCTCCATTTCCTTCTCTAGGCGTGAGAATCAGTCCCTTACTACCTTCCTGTTCCCAAGGTGAAAATTGGAAGCAGCTTCTAGAGATGCACAACTTCAGGTGCTGACTGAGAAATGATGTCATCCTGATAATTGTGGGATGTGCTTTATTAATTGTGCTCCAGTAGGCCATATTAAAAAAGAGAAAAATAGGTTAGCAGGGCATAAGCACAGCCATGAAGTATTTATAGTGCGTCTGTCATATGAGACACTATATCCAAGGGCCAAAGGTGGATAAAAATGAGGAAGCCCAAGCCCGAGCCTTCAGGGAGCTATAAGTTAGTAATAATGGTGAGAGCTAGTGTGATGCACTTGACCTTGGTTCTAGAGCATGAATATAGGAGGAAATAGCACAGGTTTAGAGATCAGACTTGGGCTCTGCTCTAGCCTGGAAGCTGTGGGGAACATAGGCGTTTCTTTGTGATAAGTGTGTAACATAGCACTTGACACTTAGTGAGCCAGGGTAGAGACTGATGTAGAGAAACAAGGCCAGGTTCCATCGTAAGACAATCCTGAACTCTGAGCCGGTGCTGCCTCCTCCTGTCTGGCCCACCCTGTGCAGGTAACCCCAGCTCACCAGCCCGAGTTTCCCCTTTGGTGTGATGCCCCTGCCTCGTAACACATACCCTCCATGGCATGTCGTAATTGGCCACCAGTGTTAACTGTCGCTGTAATTATTCCCACTGTTATTATTTCATGTTGGGTAGTTTCAATTTCTGTTTCACAGGTACATACGCTAAGTTCAGTGAGGTAAAGTAACTACCTTGCCTGAGGTCATATCACTATTGAGGGGGCAGCTGGGATACCAAGGGAGTGTTTAAGAAGAGCTGAGATTTGTTTTTACTTCTAGAAATAAATTCTGCTGGAGACCCTCTGAAGCATGATTCCTCTTAGGGACACCTTGAGTTGAGTTTGACTCCATGGCAACTGTGCCAAACACTGTTCAGAGTCTTTTCCAGTATGAATTGCTTAATCCTCCCAGAAGTCTATGGGCGAGGTGGAGTTATCCTTTGTGTCTTACACGAGGACAAGGAAGCAAAAAGGAGTGATGTCACTTGCCCAGGGTCATGTAGTTTTAAGATAGCAGAGCCAGGATTTGAACTCTGGCACTCTGACTCCCCAGTACCCTTTCCTAATCACCATTAAGAAAATAACTGTACGTTAATAGCAGCCAGTTCACTTCCTACTAAGAGGGCCCTGGTGGAATGGTCCATAGAGAGTTGTGCTGCTAGCCCAAAGGCCACACTTTGCTAGTGGTTCGAATCCTGCAGCCCCTGTGAGAGAGAAATATGGGCAGTTCCTGCATGAGTTTCAGTCTTGGAAGCGCACTCGAGAGTCAGCTTTGAGTTGGCGCCAAATTGACGCCACTGATAGAAAATGTGATTATTTCCATTTGAGACCTGCCTTCAGAACTCACTGAGGAGCTGGTTGCCTATCCCCCTCGTTACTGATTCCAGATAGCACACTCATCTGATCTTCTCCTCGATTCTCCCATTCAGCTCTGAATGACTTGGAGCTATTGCTAAAGATTGACCTGCCCTCAAAGGGTGAGTTTGTCCCTATTGACACTATTCCAAAGGTGGGGAGAATACATGCATGAGTGCGCGTGTGCACACACACACACACAGAGAGAAACATGCATGCGTGTACATGCAGCCAGCTCTAATTGAAGTTCCAAAAGCAAGGTTCCAGAAAAAAAAACACCTAAAAAACCAATAAACAAAAATGCAAGGTTCCAGGAAGCCTGAAAAAGCACGTAATCCTTGCCAGAAGAGAAAGAACAGGGCGATATGGATGCACGCTGTGGGAAATGTTGATGAGACTTTTGTTTTGTTGTCCCATGGTGTCGTTAGGTGACATCTAGTCAAGAATGACTCCTGGCAACCCTGTGATCAACAGATCTGAACCCGGCCCTCTCCTGCACCATCCTCATCGTCTCTGCTCCACTAGAGCCCATGTTACTATCACTGTGTCACTCTGTCTCCTTGACAGTCTTCCCTTCCTTCGCCAACACTCCACAGTGCCTTTCTCCAAGCACCGGTCCCCTCCTGACAACATGCCCCAAAGTATGTGAGACGAAGGTTCACCATCCTTCCCCCGAAGGAGCATCCTGGCTGCACCCTCTCCGGGGCATGCTTGTTTTTTCTCTTGGCAGTCCACAGGATATTTAGTCTTCTACAGCACCACAACTCAAAGGCATCCTTGATTCTTGTGTAGATTCAGGGAATATTAGGAATTACTTTAGGGCTTGAGGAAGTTTGTTCCTTACAGCTGAATTTTGGGGATGAAAAGGCAAGCAGGGAAGGTGAGGCCGTTGTTGGCTATTTGTGGATTGTCAGGCCATCTGGGCAGCTTCTTGCCATTACCCCTTCCTTCCTTCCTTCAATCCATATTAAAGGAGCACACCTCAGTGTTAAGTACTGGATTGGATGGTGAGGATTCTAGTATGGATGAGGAGGATAAAGCCTTTGCCTTTATGGGGCTCGTAGTCTAATGGGGGGATAGTGTATAAACTGGTACATAAGATAGTTCCAGTGAGGCATAAGTGCTATAGAGATGTAAGCAAGCAATATGTAACTGGCTAGGCCAAGACCAGAACAGGCTTGAAGGATGAGAAGAAGCCAACCAGACAAGGAGCTGGCTCTTCAAGGTGGAGTTGTTTGGATGGAGTTATCTGTAAGGTCTGTATGAACAGGGGTGAGGCCAGGGGGCTTATGTGGTATGCTGAAGGGGGAGAGTAGTAGGATAATCCTGGTATCTGATACCATGTAACAGACCACTCCAAAACTTAGGGGTTCTGTAATCCTTTATTACTTCTATGGGTTGGCTTGGCTCACTTGAGTAGAATCAGCTGTCGGGTGTGGGTACTGTTGGCTGGGCCTGGAGTCATCCTTTATGATCGCACAACCGAGAGGGCGCGCTCACGGCTGGCAGGTGATCTGGCTTGTCTGGGAGCTCAGTGTTTGTCCACCTGATCCCTCCATGTGGCTTGGGTGTCCTCCAGCATGGCAGCTGGGCTCTGAGAGGGCGCATCCAGAGAGAGAAAGTTCCAAGAGGCAAGAACGGAGGCTTCTGCGTATTTGTCACTCCTGCCAAATGTTACTAGAAGGAAGCAGAGACCCCCATTGAGTAGAAGGAGATTCAAAGAGTTGATGACTGTCTGGGCCTTGTCAGGCAGGTGGTGAGTTTGGGGAGGTGAAGCAGTGGGGAGGCTGTGCAATGCTTTGCAGGTCTTGGTACAACCTTCTGACAGCCTGCGAATGGTTTACAGGGGCAAGTCTAAGAGACATATATTTTGGACACTTCCCACCACCCCTTTTTAAAAAATTGATTTGCTTACGATCATTCAGATACAGTTGCATTTCATTTGTGTACATTGTATTTTATACAATCATGTATATACACTGTGGTGAGTTTATTTTTAAAATCCTGTTTAAAGATGGCAGCTATTTGCTTGCTGAAGAAAATTGTCCTTTGGGGCAGGGCGAAGGACAGAATGAAATTGAAAAGAAGTAAAGCTCTTCTCTGGCCTACGGTGGGACAAAGCAGATGGTCCCCCTCTCCGGCTTCAGTGCTCCCGCTGTAAGATGAAGGGGTGAATGAGATCAGTGATTTTCACACTGTTCCTTGGAGTTTTGAAGAAGTGTTAGTGGGCCTTCGTGGGGGCAGAGATGAGGGGCCAAGTTGGAGAACCTTGGTTCCTCCCTCCCTACCATCTTCTACCCATAACCCTCTTATATATCAGGTGCCAATTAAAGAACTTTCTAAACCACAGGTGTAAGTAGATCAGCTTAAACTAGGCTACATGTAGCAGGAAAGAAAAAAAACAGCCCCAAAATAACAGCCAGTTAACAGGATAGAAATTTACTGTTTTGTTTTGTTTTTTCATTTTACACCGGTTTATTTATAAAGTTTGAATACATTGTTTTTCTCAAAAGATCCTTCCCATTTCCTTCAACCCACCATCACACCCCCCCATATAATTGTCTGGGGGTAGCTCTGTGATGTCAGGAAGTAGTCCCCCACCTTTCAGCTCAGCCATCCCAGCACCGACAATCTCCTCGAGGTGACATCATGAACCCAGATGGCGGATGGAGTTCTAGACATCACATCTGTCTTTTCCCCAGGCAACTGGTACACCCGCCCCTGCCTTTGGAAGTTCCATATAGCCCTTCTGTTTACATCTCGTTCCCCAATATTTAGATACATACCCTTAGCTATACCTTGCTGCAGGGAGTACTGAGAAGAGTCTTTATTCTGGGCTGCCGTGAACCTAGCTGAAAATCAGGTTCTGTGAGAAGATGAGGAGGGCTGATTTTTCAAGGAGCGCTGGTGGCCTCGTGCTAAGGAGTTGTGCTGCCAACCCAAAGGCATGTAGTTCAAATCCACAGGGGCTCCTCAGGACAAAGATGGGCAGTTAACCTCCCATGTGATTTACAGCCTTTGAATCTACTGGAGGGTCAGCTCCGAGTTGGTTCCAACTCAATGGCACATAATAACAAGTGATTCTTGAGTATTTTTCTAGCTCAGCTGGTTCTGAGTCAGTGAGTACCCTGGTGAACATTTAATTGAGTAGATGTTTATTGCATTTGTGCTTGTTGGAAGGTTATCAGGTTGACTCATTCTCAGGGTATGAAGTGACAGTTATTTGAGCCCATCCATGCACTATCCCAACTAATAAGTTCTGGTTGACTAGGGTGGGGGAGATTGAAGAATGTAGTAGTTAAGCACATATTTCTGGAGCAGGCTGTCTGCATTCCAATCCAAGCTCCCACAGTTCCTAGCTGTGTAACTTTGGGCACAATACTTAACTTCTCTGTGCCTCAATGTTCTCATCTGTAAAATGAGAATAACAGTAATGCTTACCTCCCCGGGCTCTTGGAGGATTCAAATGCACCAATACACATAAAGCAGGGGAGATGCTGCCTGTCACATAATAAGACTCTGTAAGATTCACACACACATGTATATGTACGTGTAAACATACATACTGTATATAAAGAGAGAATTCGAAGCTAACACAACAAGTGTTAATAGAACTCTTAAGTTCAGTGAACTCTTTCTTGTCACTTCCTTGGTACAGGCCCTGCACCAGCGTGTGTGACAATAACAGTGAACAAGACCAAGAGGTCCCTGATTTCATGGGGCTGACAGAGGAGCAGGGGAGGCAATTGTTGAGCATAGCACTGTGTGGAGGGTGACAGAGAAGTGGGACAGGGACCCCTCCCTGTGACCACTAGGACTTGGGAGTGGCAGCTGCTCCTGGAGGTTTGGAAGGAGTTTGCTGAGCGGGATATTTGGGTTCGGTGTAAGGAACGAGTGGCACATCCATGGCACCACTGCTGTGTGAGTGAAGGATCGCAGCAGCCTTGTTCCTCAGAAGGGGAAGAGATAAACTGTGGTTTATTCATGCAAAATGGAAACTTGAAAGAGAAGACAGGCTTGTGGTCACATGACCCACAAACATGACCATGTCTCATAAAATGAAGTAAAATTGAAAAAAAGAAGTTGAGATAGGGTATTTGTGTATGTCAGAGTTTTCCGATTGTCTTCTTGGTGCCAAACAGGAATCATTTCTGTTAAGCTGTTTAATCCTTTCTCTCAGGAATTCTGTAAAGTTACGAAATGTTGCCGATTCTATTATGCAGAGGAAGCCAAGGCACAGAGTGGTTAGGTCAACCTGTCCAAGTTAGTAAGTGACATAGACAGAAGTAGAATGGGCAGTCTGGCTCGATACTTAACTATTTGCTGGATAAAAAGGTTTTCTTTTAAAATATATATATATATATTGTTGTTTGGTCCTTGGAGAGGGACATCATGCTTGGGAGGGTGGAGGGACGGCGCAGGAGAGGAAG
>NW_006399765.1:4873300-4906469 GCF_000299155.1 Elephantulus edwardii
CTGGTGGTTCGACTCCACCAGCAGCTCCTTGGGAGAAAGCTGAGCTATCTCTTGTGCGATTGATGTTATTGTTGTTGTTGTTGTTAGGTGCCGTTGAGTCGAGGATGACTCCGAGTAGTCTTACAAACAGCCACCCTGAATCCCTACCCTAGCCCTATCCTGTGCCATCCTCATCATCTCTGACACACTTGAGTGATTACCAGCCTCCAAAAATCTGCAAGAGGGTCATTGATGAGGCGGGTCTGACCCAAAGGCAATGAGTGAGATCTTCAGAAAAATCTGAGAAATGAAACAAATAGTTAGTACCTGTATTTGGCTCACAATTGTGTGAGTTAAATGACTTTATTATTTTCCTACATGATTTCTTAGTGTTTAATTGAAATTATTCTTGAGATCATTTTAGATACACATGCAGTTGCACAAAATAACTCAGAGCTGCTGTGTACCTTTTGCTCAGTTCCCCCCAATGGTAGCAGTCTGTAAATTACAATACAGTATCGCAGCCAGAATATGTCCACTGGTCCATACCACCCCACCTGGCATGTTCTGATTTCTCCAGTCTTGTTTGGAGATGGTGCAGCAAAAAGAATGCTCCTTGGAGGCAAAGATGATAAAACCTCATCTTACATACTTCGGGCAGGTTGCTAGGAGAGGCTATTCCTTAGAGAGGGAAGGGTGGAGGGATGGCCACATAGGGGAAGACCTTCAACCAAGTGGACTGACAGTGTGACTGCAGCAAGGGGCTTCGATGTGTCAGAGATTGTGAGGATGCCACGGGATAGGACAGGGTTCATAGGGCCACTATGAGTCATACTCAATTCAGGGGCACCTAACAAAATCTGTATTTATTTGTGCGTGCATGTATTCAGTTCTGTACAATCTTAAGACACATAGGAAAATTCTCTCATTGGCATTGAGTTGGAACCAACTCATAGCTGACCCTCTGGCTTTCCAAGGCTGTAAATAGACCTAAACAACATGCCTCTAGAAACTCTATGAACTTTGAGAAACAATAGTTATAGAAAGGCTTTTTGTTCATAGTGTTGCTATGCGTCGTGCTCAACTCAACGGCAATCAACAACAACAAACTGACCAGGAGGAGATTGCCTATATCTGTCAAGAAGCATCTTTCTTTGATGGGTTTGAACCTCCAGAGAGGTGTGACACACGCGTGTTCATTGCTCCAAGCTACTGAGCGGTCTTCCATCACGAGGAATTCTGTGTGCACGCCTGCACAGCCCCCTGCTCACCCCTCGACCCTGGCTGCTGTGACACTCTGCTTCATTTCTGTTGGGAAAGCGATCATATCCTGTGTCACCTCGTGTGGTGATTGACTCTCTTCACTCAGCATAATTCCCTTGTGATCCGTCCAGGCTGTTGTGCGCATCAATATTTCATTCCTTTTTTTATTGCTAAGTAGAATTTGACCTCAGGGATGTGCCACTATTTAATTCTTTGCTTGGTGAAGAACATCTGAGCTATTTCCAGTTTAAATAGTTCTCTGTTTACAAACGACGCTATTGTCAGCATCCCCATACAAGAGTTGTTTTTTTAGGGGTTGTGTTTTTTGGGTTGTTTGTTTTTGCTTTTTTTGTATGAACATAACTTTTCCTTTTTCTGACCCCAAGAAGCTCTGGCGGGTCACCTGCAGGGCCGTGAAAACCTGTGGCTGCCTCTCCAGAGGTCAGAATCCACCAGCAGCCCTGAGGGAGGAAGGCTGGCAGTCTCTTCCCATCAACATTCACAGTCCTGGAAACCGGCTGGAGGGCCGCTCTGAGTCAGGACTGACTTGCCAGCAATGAGGTTATAAGGTTTTCTAAATGCCCTGTAGTGTAATTGCTAGGTCATAGTGTAATCTCTGGTCTGGCTTCATTTTATAAGAAATTGCCAAATGTTTCCCACAGTGGCTGTCCATATGTCATACTTGTAAGAGAAGGATTTTTCCTGGCAGGGGGAAGGTGTTTTAAGAAGAGATCTGGAGTTTGGGAGTGCATTTGCATGTTCGTGGAATGACAAGTTATTTGTGTTTCCGGGGTGGATGAGCTGGGTAGGGGAACCCAGGTTTGCTCCTTATTCAGTCAGTGAACAGATACTTATGGAGCGCTTACACGTTCCACCCACGGTCCTCAGCACACAAAGTCACTGCCTTCAGGGGTCTGAACCAGGCAGGAAAGGCACAGAAGCCATGATTCCAAAAATGCAGTGTGTGAAAGGGGAAGGAGAGCCCCACCGGAGGCTGAAAGAGGGGCTTCTGTAGGTTGCTGGTACATCCATGAGCGCAGCGGTCATGCCTGGCTCATTGTCCCTGACCTATCACATAGTACACAGTTGGTAACTGGGTCAAATGGATGGTATAACCCAGTCTACACTCTTCCTGGTACCCCTCCACTGTCCTTTGTAAGCAGCTGCATGGCCCAGCCCTGCCATTTGGGTAAAAGGGCAAAAACCTGTCCAGACACCCCACCCTGGAGCAGATTACCACACCACAGATCGGGAGCCAGCAGGACATACAAAAGGTTGGAAGGCTCTACTGTAAATTTTTAATTGTTAAACAAGCAAAGAGTTGTAAATTCCGTGCGGCGGGACGAGATTGCATATTGTGCCCCGTCACAGGAGTCCCCACAGTTTCTTATCAGGCTGTTGAGATTTCACAATGTCTCGTGTTTCTTGCATATCTAAGGGCCTCTCCTCAGGGTCTCTGGGGCATGGAGCAACACCGTTCATTTTCCTGGGGAGGAGGTGGGAGCAGCCTGGCTCTCTGTGCATCCTCTCTCTGACATCACCTTATTCTATCTCATGCCTAGATTTCCCCCAAAGGAGCATCCAGTTCTAGCCCTGCCAGGAGCCCCGGCCCAGTTTCCTGTTCTGGAGGAACACAGGCCGCTCCAGAAGTACATGGTGTGGTCAGAGGAGATGGTGAAGACCGGAGGGGCCCAGATCCATACCCACCTCATCCGCCCCTACGTGGGCATTCATCTGCGCATCGGCTCTGACTGGGTAACTCCCCGCTCCTCATGGCTGTGACATATCCCAGAGCAGGGCCGAGCCTCAGAGAACTGAACACAGCGCATGGTCCCAGCCAGGACAAGGAAAGCTCTTCTCAGCCAGATCCCTGGGCTTGTGTGCCCTATGATCCCACTTCAACAGGTGCCAGTATGTACACCCTTAGTGCTTGCTTGTCAGCCCCTGTTTCCATAGTTGCCATATTTATCCTCATTTTGCAGATGGATAAACTGAGGCGTAAGGCTAGATCCCATGTCAGATAGCAATCCAGGGAAAAAGCCACAGCCCAGGAGGCCTCGCCCAGTGTTTAGCCAATAGCTTCTTTATTGAAAGAAAACCTATTGGAAATTGGGTGGGACTTCTAAGAAACAAAGATGTCATCCTTCCAGAATTTGTTGGCTGCTTAAACGTGCAGACACTTTGTCAAGTTATCCTCCTTGTGAAAACGGGCAGGATTCATATAGCCGGTCTCCCCAGTTTATACAAAGGGCTTTGCGTGGAGTGGTGTGTGTATGTGTCTGTGCACACACACACATGCGCAAGCATTTTAGAAATGTTCACTGTTGAAAACTCGAAAAATGCTGAAAAGTAGAAAAAGAAAATTAAAATGTGCTCATAGTCAATTGAAGAAGTGATCACATATTTATTCATTAGGCTCCTTCCCTGCCTCCCTTACACACACACACACACACACACACACACACACACCCCCACCACCACCACCACCCCAGACTTGTTTTATTTTGTGGACGGTTTCCACCAAACCTTCAAGCAATAAATAATTCCCATCTGCTTTCCTAGGACATGAAAGATGCAGATGTTCACCATTTCCTCCCTCTCTATGTCTGTATCTTAACACTGTTACCAGATTTGAATATGGTGAGCTCAAAGGATTATCACCTACACTTACTTAAGAGCATAGATGCATGGGCCTGAAGTAGAATATTAGCATATAAAATACAACAGGAACAAGCAAAATTTATCTCAAGAAGGCCATGTAATTTACTATTAACACCCAAAGGTGGGAGGAAATCATATGATCATTTCAACAGAGGCCAAGAAAGCATTTGATAAATGTCAACACCCATTCATGATACGGACTCATAACCAACTAGGAATAGAAGGGCCCCACCTTAACCTGATAAAGGCTATCTCTCTGAAACTCACAGTAAACATCAAGCTTTGAGAAGGCAGGAATCAGATACGGCTGCCCATTAATACCGTTCAGAATTCTGCTGGAGCTCCCAGATAATGTGATATGCCTGAGAAATTTTATAAAAACAGTGTCTCATCTTTGGAAACCATATATATATGGCTAGAATATTATGTGTGTGTGTCTATATATATATATATATATATATATATATATATATATATAGACACACACACACTTTGACAAAAAAAAAGGACAAATAAGCCAGTCATAAAATAGAGTTTGAATAGACGTTCTGCCAAAATGGACATTGAAATGGCTACAAAACACACAAGTTGCTCAGTGTTGTTAGCCATCAAAATCAAAACCACAATGAAATACCATTACTCCCGTACAATGGCTAGGGTTAAAACCAGAAAAACCCAGGTTTTTCTCATCTCTCTACTCCTGAGATGGGCCCACTCTCTTTCTGAAAGTGTTTCTCTATCTTAATAAACTTTCCTCTGTCTTAATAAACTTTTCCTGTCTTTAACTATATAAATTAAAAACCCCACCAACACAAAACCAAAAAATCTCCTAGAAAATAACAAATATTGGTTAGGGTGCAGAGAAATGTCAACCCTTATTCATTGTTGGTAAGAATGCTAAAAAGTACAGCTGCTGTGGAACATAGTGTGGAGATTCCGCAAAGAGCTAAAAACCAAACTACCATATGATCCAATAATTTCATCCCTAGATATTTACCAAAAAAAAAAATTGAAAGCTAAGACTCAGAAAGAGTCTTATATACCAGTGGTCCTGGTAACACTATTCACAGTTGCCCGAAAGTGAAAACAACCTAAATGCTCATCAACACATGAATGTATAAGTAAAATGTGGTAGATATAGAGTGGAATACTATTCAACCAGTAAGAGAAATGACAACTTTTTTTATATACAGATTTATTTACAAAGTTCTAATACACTGTTTTTCACACAAGATCCTTCTCATTTCCTTCACACACTCCCCCACCCGTCGAACTGTACAACACTATGATTAATACAGCACCCCCCAGAAATGACTTCTTAATACATGCTCCACTGTGGTTGGAGCTTGAACATATTCTACCAAAGTGAAATATGTCAGTCCCAGCAGGGTAAACATTATATACGATCTCACTTATATAAAAAGACAATGCGTAGAGACAAAGTTTGTTAGCAGTGAGAAGGAGGGCTAATGGTGATGGGGAAATCACATTAATTACTTAAGAAAACGATTGTACAGCTATTTACTGTCATTTCAGTCAGGAAGTCGTACACCTGGAAAAATGGAATTGTCCAAAGTTGTAAGATACCATTATTTCTAATAATAACACAAATGTAGCTGCTGAGTCTACTTAAGCACAACAACACACCTCATCGTGTTTCATTCCTTGAATTGGTGGTGTAGGGTCATGGTTTCATTGCTTATTAGCCTAATGGCATGTTTAGGGCTACTTTTCTACCTCCTGGTATGATGTGTAAGAGACGGCAGCACAGCATAGTTCTCGGGGTCTTAAACGCTTGCAGGCAGCAATCCAAGGCACAACTGTTGGTGTCTATCACTTGGAACAGCATGAAGGAAGAGAGTTAGGAAGAGGATATGGAGTGTGTGGTTAATTGCCTCTATGAGCAAATGCCTCTTGTGCCATGAGACTAAAAGAACAGCCTGTCCCTCTTTCGGCTCTCCATACTGAATATTTTGATAAAAGATTCTATGGCAGAACAGAATTTCACATTTTCATGGACTCTGAGCAATGGATGATTGAATGAGCCCCTCACATTATTGTCCTGAACCCCTCAAATTGTTGCCCTGACATCGTCTTTAAACCTTAAACCAAAAAAATGTCCACTAAAGTCTTCTTAAAACCACAGAGAGCAGTTTAGCTTTACTAGTAAACAAGATCTGTGTTAAACTCTTCCAAGAACTATTTGGAAGCAAAGTTACAACAGCAGCTTGAGAGATTCACCAGGAACCTAAGCGGGCAGTGACTTTATGCTTTTATCAAGGAGGAACAGGAAAGGAAGGTGAGAATGTTTATACAACTTGGAGAATAGAATCAGTGTCACTAATTGTACATGTCCAAACTGTTGAATTAATGTATTTTGCTGTGTGTGTTTTCTCACTGAGGATGACCTTCCACAAGATGCATTGACACAGTGACTGAAATACTAAGATAACAGGATGGAGCAGGTTAGGGCCAGGCTCTAATCTGCTGTTCATAGAGTCACTCTGAGTCGTAGCTGACTCGGACACAGAACAACAGTATTCTCAACAACAGCAAGAAATGTAAACAAGATCCTAATATCCAGAAATAACCACTGTCCCTTTTTTAATGCTGTTCTTTCTCCCTCCAGTGTCTTTTTTCTTTTTTTGAAAAAAAGACACTCCAAAACTTTTTATGTCCTGCCCTGAATAACCTGGCTTCTCCCACCCCCTTACCAGTTCTCTAGGAAGCTCTGGTGGCCTAGTGGTAAGAAGCTGTGCTGTAGAACCCAAAGGCATTATGTTCAAATCCACCAGCTGCTCCATGGGAGAAGGATAAGCAATCTCCTCCCGTGAGATTTACTACATCAGAAAACCCACTGGAGGGTCAGCTATGGGTTGATTCCAACTAGACAGCACGTAACAGCAGATCTTGTTGGGTTTTTGAGGGTGGTTGATCTGCCTTTAACCCCATCCCTGTCTCTGTGCTCCCACAGAAGAATGCCTGCACCATGCTGAAGGACGGAACCGCGGGTCCCCACTTCATGGCCTCACCGCAGTGTGTAGGCTACAGCCGCAGTACTGCTGCCCCACTCACCATGACCATGTGCCTCCCTGACCTGAAGGAGATCCTACGGGCCGTGAAGCTCTGGGTGAGGACCCTGAATGCCCAGTCAGTCTACATCGCCACGGATTCCGAGAGCTATGTGCCTGAGATCCAGCAGATCTTCTCGGGGAAGGTACGAGTAAGAACAGGAGGTGGGAGCACAGCAAGGTGGCCCCACTGCTCTCACTACTACATGCTTCACGTTAGCCCATCACTGGACTTTGGCCTGGACCATTTCCTTTGGTCGGACAGTCTCTCTGCCTGCAGTTTTTTTTCCCCCCCAACCCCGTCTCTGCATATCTCCCTCCGCTCGTGGAGTTGATGTGTGTGTGCTGTGAGCTCTCACAGCATGTAGGAACACATCTTACTTCTTCCTAGGATTCGTGAGCTTCTCAAAGGCAAGATCCAAAGCTGAATCACAGCCAAATTCCTCAGCGTCTAATCCAATCCTTTGGCCTCCCTGAGGGCAAGACCCCCTTGGTGCCTCACACAAGGTGACCGATCATTAAATGTGTGATGAGACAGGACATAAAGGTGGGCCCTTCGTAGCAATTCAGTACAGCTGAAGAGCATGGAGTCTGGAGCCGGAGAGCTTGAGCTTTATGAGCACTCTGCAACTTTGCACAAGTTACTTCACCTCTCTGTGCTCCATTTCGTCATCTATAAGATGGGACTGAAAATAGCACCTTCCTCATGGTAGTTATAGCACTCGGGTAGCTGAATGAAGGCAATTCTCGGTACGGAGTTAGCTGTTGAGAAAGTGTGATAAAGTTAACTGGCATAAGGAAAGGAAGCCTGGTAATGAAGTGTGTAACGTATTGATGCTAATCGAAAGGGAGAAGCGACTGGATGGCAGGGCATTTAGTGGATTGTCGTCAGTAAAAGAAGCAGGGACTTGAAGAATAAATGTGGGACACTTTTGTGCTTCCCAGATACTTCAACAATCTGTAAATAATAGGTTGTTCTTGTTGTTAAGTGCCATCGAGTCATTGGGTCTAGTGGACAGAAATGATGCTACCAAGCCAAAGGTGGGTGATTTTAATCTGTGGCCCTCAGACCTGGTTTTGGTTTTTGTCAGACATTCTTTTAAGTGGTATAGCACTGCTCTGTGCGTTGCTGTACAGAGGTAACTCATGGTTGATGTCGTGCTAAACACTGTGACACTGATGTACCAAATGCGGTAACAGTTACTCATGGTGAACAGTGTTTGGTGGAGCTCCACAATTAAAACAAGTTTGGAAGCACGAGTGGCATCCACTTCTGAAATAGCTGGCCTCCAGAAACCCTGTGAAGTTGGAGAAACAAAATAATAGGTATTCAGTGTGTAAATACATAGTAAAATGGGCTTGGCAGATGCTTGTTGTATGAGTGAAGACACATAATAAGGACATATGAAGATGGGTGAAGAGTACATGTGGATAGATTGGCTGATTTAATAAGCATCACTAAGACTTTGTTAAATGAATAATCAAGTGCTCATATCCAATGCTGTTGAGTCAGTTCTGCCTCAGAGCGGCTGGCTGTGGGGTTTCTGAGGCTGTAAATCGTGACAGGAAGAGCCTGCCCACCTTTCTGCTGCAGAGCAGCTGATGGAGTCAGACTGCTGACTTTTGATTAGCGTCACACACGTAACACACCGAGCTCCTCGTTAAGTCGAATGCCACCCGAGCTCCTTGTTAAATGAAGAAATGCACGTGATAATGTTGCTGTTCTATACCATCAGGCTGGAATCGACCCACAGCAGCCCCCGCAGCAGGTTTTCCAAGGCAGTAAATCACACGGGAGGAGATTGCCCTCCTTCTCCCACAGGGCAGCTGTGGATTCGAACCATACGCCTTAAGGATTGAAGCTCAGCATCTTGCCACTAGGCCATCAGAGCTCCCTAATGCGCATAGAGACCGTAACAGACAGGCTCACACCAGTAGTGGGTGCCCTTGCTTTATGTCTCGGGGTTTCCTTTCTCTTGCCCCAGTTTATAGAGGAAGTGGTGAGTGAGTCAGTGTGTTCTGGTCTCCCACTTATTTTATAGATAGAATCTCAAAACTGGGAGAGTCCTTGTGGAGGGGTCCTCAAACCCAACCCCTGCATGCATTTTCTAGCTGAGGAGACCAAAACCCTGGGAAGGGATAGGATTTTTACCCCTTGTGGTTCCAGAGCTGATTATAGTGGGTGTGAAACAACGGGTAAGTTTCAGGGAGTGAGTGGAATTGTTTGGGGGATTTTGGCCACGGTTGAACTAGTGTTCCTTTGCTGCATTCTGGTTGACGTGATGACGGTTTTCATTCTATTAGAAATCTCGGTGTGACAGCAGAGCTCTTTGAGCCCCAGCTCTGCCCACACAGCCCCACCTCTGTACTAAGGTAAATCACCTGGACAGTCCCAGGGAGTTTTCTGTGCGTGTGAGTTTACAGAGTTGATGTATTTGTGACACTTGGAGCCACTTACTGTTTTCTATTTCCTGTTCCCATGCCTCTGTTCTCAGCCTTGTTCCTCCGTGAAGCCAAGGACACTGAGAACTGTTCTCTTTGCGTTGAGTGGACAGGGCTTGAAGGTGGGGGTTGTGGGGGAGGAAGGAGGCATCCAGGCTGCAGAACTGCACGGATTGGGGCACTATTGGGTCAAATCAGAGATTTTGGGGGAGGGAACCCATCAAGCTAAGGCTTTATGATAAAGGTAGACCTGTAAGTAGGATAGGGATTTTAATGAATGGAGAGAAGGCATCCCAGGTACAGAAAGAACAGTACAAGCACAGCACAGAAGTGAATGAATGATGCATTTAGAGATGGGGTAAAGTGCAGGGGCCAGGGTTCCACACGGGCATGGGCAGCACCTCCCATACATACACCTTCACCCTCTACTCCTCTTTCTGAGTCTAATGTCAGCTCAAGGAAAGAAGGGTCAGCTGTGGACGAGATGCCAGAGCTGGTCACCTTGGCTGATCCGCTCTGCTCTTCCTCCTATAGGTGAAGGTGGTAAGCCTGAGGCCTGAGGTGGCCCAGATCGACCTGTACATCCTTGGCCAAGCCGACCACTTCATTGGCAACTGTGTCTCCTCCTTCACCGCCTTCGTGAAGCGGGAGCGGGACCTCCACGGGCGGCCATCCTCGTTCTTTGGCATGGACCAGCCTCCTCAGCTGCGGGACGAGTTCTGATTCGGGCTGGGGCACATCACCATTCTGAGTAGGGCCCTGCAGCCAGCCATGGCAGCCAGAGGTGCTCCCGGGATTGATCCGAAAGGGCACAAGCTCCTCTGCCCATTTGCCAGGTGGCAAGGTACCAGGGTCATCCTGGAGAGGGCAGAGGCCTGTCTCTCAGGGCCCAGGACCTCTGAACTGAGCTGCTGAGGATCAGAGCCTCTCCCTTTCCCATGTGCTTCCTGCTGTTTCTCTGGGAATTCTCACATGAGCAGAGCGGGCCAACTCTACCATTGGGTCCACCTTGCTCTGAGCCATGTGGGATGATGTACTCTCTTCATCTCTTCAGAGTTTTTATACAGAGAGATTTGTATCATTTTCATACAAGAGCATGACTACTCTAGAACTCTCCCTCATTTTTTAAAAACTCCCATTACCGTCGAGTCTGCACCGACTCAGCTGACCCTCCATTGGGTGTCCAAGGCTGTCAGTCATAGAGGAGGAGGTGTCCTTTCTCCTACGGAGCTGCTGGTAGATTAGAACCAGCAGAGGCATGGCCTTTAGGTTAGCCTTGCAACTCCCTATGAACTATGTCATAAGAGTGTCTCTAAAAAAAACAACAAAACACAAAGCAGTGACTTAAAAAGCATAGTCAGTGCAATCTACTAGTACAGGCACCTAAAGTGACCTTAACAGCATGTAGATGCGGCCAGAGTTGGTGTATTGACTGCTCTTCCAGGTGGTCTGCAGAACGGCCTAGAGGCCTCTCCTCAATGCCTGGCCAAAGCCACTGACATCCCCCCCGCTTCCCAGGCCTTGTCTGGGGTTGGAGCATGAACACCACCTTCTATCATAAACACTGTGCAAGAGTACTCTATAAGCCACTGTGTCATGTGGTGCTCTGCAGACAGCCACGTGCTGCTCACACAGCATGTTCAGACAAGGAGCACGTGGCATCACATTGGACGGTCTGGGCATTGCCATCAGCCAAAAGCTTTGGGTGGTTGGATGCCTGCCGCAAGCCTGACACCACCGGGGCCTCAGAACGTCTTCACTGGGAGCTGAGGCCTGCTGGCCTGGTAGGCTGTTTCTGCAGACTGCCCACTCTCCTCCTGATCTCCAGCCCCAAGGGACCTGGTTGGTAGCACTTATCCATTAGGATGGTGTCCAAAGCCCGGTCTCCTCCTAGAACAGAGGCCCTGAACTGTATTCTCCCAAGCAAGTGCCACCCACGTTTCTAACCAGATAGAGCATGTGGAGAGAATTTAGAGAACTTGCAGTTTGTATTAGAGGCACTTTTCCCCTCTTTCCATTCAGTGTAATCTCTATTTTGAGGTTTAAGATATTACAATGGCTAAGTTTACCTCCTGAAGGCTGCAGTGTTAATAGTCCATGACTCCCAAAAACATGGCTTTTTGACTCTCTGATTCTAAATTTCCACACCAGTTCCCTGTGATCGCTTAGAACCTCCCTTGTCTTTCAATGCCAGATTGAAGGAGGCTGCTGTGAGGTGAGCCAGGCCAGTAGTCCAGGCACAGTCAAAGGTCGCAGGGTGCTGGAGGACTCAAACACTAGAGGGGGCCTTTGCTGCTTAGGACTACTGTCCAGCTATAGGTGGGAGAAACCACAGAAAGGACTGTATTAAGTGTTTTCAATCCTGGAAGGCCTTGGAGCAATGGCTTACCTGTCCGGACTTGCTCACAAGCCCCATTGGTAGAGAGAGATGGCTATAGACACGGGAGCCAGTATTCTCCTGCTGTCCACGGGGAGTGAGAGGTGGACTCGCTGGCCTGCTCCGTTTACTGTCTGCAGCTTCACACTCGGCCCACACCTTAGAGGGCGAGGCCCTGCTGGGCCGGCCGTCCAGGTCACCCCGATTAGCAGCAGCAGTGTGTCTGAAGGAAAGGGCACCACATGCCTCGTCGGTTTCTGTTGTGGTCTGTGTGCTTGTACTTTACCCCTCATCGACGCAGTTTCCTAACATATAAAGTGATGATAAAACCGATAGGGCTATTGAAAGGCTTAGCTGAGATAAAGGAAATAATATACAAGGCATTGTAAACTTCAAAGTGATGGGTCTGACTGCCAGTGCGGCTTTCCTCAGGCCTCGCTGAGTGCTTTGGGACTTCAATCCAGGGAAGCAATTAGTGTTCAGAGGTCCTGCGTAATACACCCAAGGCTGCCCCATTGATGGTAAACCAGGCTTGAACCCCCAAAGCCACCACAATCTACTGCCTCCACCTCACAGAATGCACTTTATTGGGAAAAGGACCTTTTTTCCATTGGGCACCTGCTATAGCTTGCCCCTCCTGGAGGGATAGGTCCCCCGAGAAACAAAGCCGTGCGAAGGTCACCATTGCCAGAGCTAGTTATTTAGTTCCACAATCTTTCTCAACAGGTATTTATTAACTACCTACTATGTGGAGGGCCCTGGACTACGTGCTGTGGATACTTAGAATGAGACAGATAAAGCCTTTGCTCTTGAGGAACTGGCATTCTAGTAAGTGGAAGGCAAACAAATGTACCCTGGGACTCACTGATAAGTCCTGTGGAGAAAAGAAAGGCTATGGGTGGGAGGGTGGTGCTCTTTGAGATAGGGCACCTCAGACAGGGCCTCTTAAAGGAGCACACCCCTCCACATGTCTGGAGAGGGAGGACGAGAGGCAGTGCAAAGGCCCTGCTTGCAGCTGGAGTGCGCATGAAGAGGAAGGAGCAGGCCAGCACAGCTGGAGTGACAGGAGTCCGGCCAGGAACAGAGTGGTAGATCAGGCGAGCGGGGTGGCCTAGCCTGTAGCCCGTGGGGACTTGGCTTCTGATCAGAGAGAGATGGGAAGCCTCTGTAGGACTTGGAACCCAGGAGGACTTTGGCTGCCACGTGGAGAAGGTAGAAGGGAGGAGGGGCAGAGCAGAGGGAGCAGTTGAGACTTTCTCAGAGATTGTGGATGTAGAAAATCGATTTTCATTTCTGGTATTTTAAAGTCTCTGCATTGTTTCAGTCATGCAGCATATACAGTTTAGGGCCCTGTTTTTTTCCCCCACTCGATAATATATTTTTTCATATTAATACATAGCTTGAATAAACATTTTTAATGATATAAAATTCCTTTTAAGTGGTGTCCCCTGGTTGATCCATTTTGTATTATTATCTTTTTTAGTGTTTTCTCAATTTTTACTATGATGAGTAACTAATAAAAAAAATATTTTATTTGTGATAGTTTTTCCTGTGTCTGCAGTTTTCCTTAAGATACATTCCTGGAAATGGATTTGCCAGATTATGGCTGCAAGATTTTTCTCATTATGAAGAAAATTCAAATATACCTGGAATTTTGAATAATAAAATGAGCTCTCAGTCTTAGTAATTACCCACATTTTTGTCTTCTTATTTTAACTACCCTCCTGTTTGCTTCTTTGCTGGAGTTGGTTAAAGAAAGTCTGAATAAGGATCCCGCAGGACAAGAACCCAGGATGCTGCAAAGTGTTGGGCCCAAGCAACATGGAGAATGACATTGACTTTGACTTGCGCCATGGCCGTGTAGATCATCTCCGCTCTCTGTATCTCTCTCTTCTGATTTACAAGTGCTAGTAAGTGGTCCAATCAGTGCTTCTCCAAGAGGGATCTCCAGAGGTTCCTTGAGCGGCTGCTGAGTTAAGATCTGGGACCCCTTCAAGACCTAGAGAATCAGAATGTCTGGTTCCAGGAATTCCGTTGCCTAGGAATCTGCATTGTCACATGAGCCTGTGAGTAATATTAATGCCCCATAGTCCAAGTCCCGCTGAAATGATAGTCTTCAGGCCTACAGTATGGGCAGCACCTGGTTGGAAATGTACTCTCAGGCTTTACTCTAGACCTAATTGATCAGAAACTCTGGGGCTGTGGTCCAGGAATGTCTTTTAAAACCCTTCAGGGGTTAAAGTTTGAGAACATGTACTCACAGAGGCTGTGTCTGCAGGCCCCTCCCTGATGAGCCCTGAGGAGACTGTGGTATCATGAAGACCAGGCCTTGAAGGATCCACAAAGCACGTTCAAGGAGCTGTGTTTACGAGATGCCCAAGGCCCAATTTGTAATGCTTAATTCTCTTACTGTGTATCACGGGAGAAATAGACAAACTAGCTTATCAAACTTTTCATCTAAGGTACGCCACTGTTTTTAGCTGAGGCCAAATGTATGTAAGGAAACAGAGAATTAAGTGGAAAACATAGAAGCATGGGAGCCCCTCTCCTTCTCTAAATTAAGAATACCCAGTGGACCCAGGTCTTGCCGGTGCTAGAAGAAACACCCTGACTTTCATAGGATTGGAACTGGACTTGCCTGATATGGCTCAATTTTCAGGCAAAGTGTGGAGTGATTGATAAGCAGGAAAAGGTCAGGCAACAGAGTGAACTACTCAAGACTTTCCTTAGTCAAGAGGTTTTTTGAAGCCTGCTGTTTTCAGAAGTAGGTGGCCAATCCTACTTCTTAGTCTGTCTTAATCTAGAAGCTCAGCTAAAACCTGTCCACCTTGCTTGCTGAAATTGAAGAAGATTTGAAATGCTTCGGTAACATTTAACAATAAAACAAAAATCCTTACCACTGGACCAATAGGCAATATCATAATGGAGAAAAGATTCAGGTTACCAATTATGTCATCTTCCTTGGATCCACAGTTAACATCCTTGGTAGCATCAGCCAGGAAAGCAGGAAATCTGCTGTCAAGAACCTCTCCAAAGGACTAACTAAAGAGACTAATGTGCACCTGATTCAACCCATGATCATCTTCTTTTATTTTTTTTTTTGCTACTTACTCAGTTAAATTATAAAACCCAGAAGAGCCAAATGCAAATAGTACTCAATCAAAAAAGTAATTGCCACTCTGAGATCAAAAAGCATCATTACAAAGTCAAGTTATATCAAAGTATAAGGCTGATTTGAAACAATGCAAATTGTATTGGAAGGCTTTCTGAAAAATGACAAATCATTAATTGCTATTGAAAGGTAAGTTTAATGGATTTTATATGTGAGTTTATTACCACTGAAGAAAATAAAAACAAAGTGAAAACTCTCAAGACTAAGATTGAATCTGTGTAGCCTAGTGTTCAATAGATACTCAAAAAAGTACATATTAGATTAATAAATACTAAAAAATTGCCATGATCTTTTAAATTACTTGCTATGCATCTGAAAGTTGGAAAATGAATAAAGAGATGACAGAAGGGGTTTGTTTGGGTTGTCCGAACACCAGCTTCTCCATTCCTGCCTAATCCACAACCCATTCTACTACAACTAAGAACCATGGCCTATCCCATAGATCTTCTAGAAATATAAGGAGGATAGGGAGAGGAAGGGAAGGACCAAGGATGAAAGAAAGAGTGGGGCTCTTATTTCCATTTTATGTTTACTTCAAAAGGAGCTTCAGTCATTCATTGAAGTGGATTCAGAGCCAGCTCACCAGTGTCCCGCCAGTGGGTTGTTGGGAAGTTGTAAATTTCAAGAGAGGAGATTGCTCATCTTTCTCCCATCAAGCTGATGGTGGATTTGAACTACCAGAGAGGTGCTGTGGACTCAGCCACCAGAGCCAAAAATAGGGCTGAGTAAATAATATCTTTAAAGAGCTTCTGGTGATCCTGTGTAAAACAGCTCTGAAGCCTGCCCTGTCCTGAGCCAGTCTCACTGACACCGACACATCAACCCCCATTACCCCAGTTACTGTATCAATCCATCTCATCCAGGATCTTCCTCTCCTGTGCTGTCCCTCCACCCTTCCGAGCATGACGTCCTTCTCCAGGGACCAGTCTCTCCTGGCCACATGCCCAAAGTATGTGAGACAGAGTTTCAAAATCCTAGCCTCCAAGGAGAAACTTAATTTCACCCTCTCCAAGACAGACCTATTTGTTTTCTTGGTGGTCTATGGTATGTTCAACACTCTTCATTTGTCTGAAAGATCACTTCCTCTCCTCAGTTCCTCTCCATCCTTAGTGGAATTGACATAAGGAAGAAAAAAAAACCCATCCAACTTCATACCCTGAAGGCAAAGCCTGCACTCTGGATTATGCTGTCAGAATTCATTCGGATTCTCCATTGAAGGCTGGTTTGTTTTAAGGCTGGGACTTTCCCTTTCAATAGCAGGATTTAAGGACAAGCAGGTTTGGTTTGTTTTTCCATCTGCTCTTATTGATCATCAGCCAGGATACCAAGCACAGCCAGGTAAACAGGCGAGGGAAGGGACAGTAGACATTTCCCAGAAGCCTCCTTTCTCGAGGGCAGTGACGCAAGTGGAAGGGGGAGGGGAGGACAAGGCCCAGATGGGGATGGTATGGGGTGATTGGCCCTAAAAACCTGAAGAGGATTCTTCATCCAGAGATTGCCCCACTGCCTCATGATACTCCTTTGAAACCCCATCAGCTGAATTGGTGACTTAATAGTTTAGGAGGTCCAGAGACTAGCTAGCAAAGGAGAGAATTCCCTTCAAACATTGTGCTTACTCCTGCCAACAATCCCAAAGAAAGCATCCCAATTTGGTGCTAGTCCACCCTTGTTCAGTGCCATCGAGTCAACTACAACCGATAGCGACCCTATGAACAGATCTGAACCCTGCCCTATCCTGTGCCATCCTCATCATCTCTGATCTACTTAGGCCCATTGTTACAGCAACAGTGTCAGTCCATTTTGAGGGTCTTCCTCTCTTTTACTGACCCTCTCCATTTCCAAGCATGATGTCCTTTTCCAAGGACTGGCCCTCTTAACAACTTGCCCAAAGTATGTAAGAAGAAGTTTCACCACCCTTACCTCCAAGAAGTACCCTGGTTGCACTTAGCACAGCTCACAGGTGACTGGAAGACACCTGACAAACCACCGTGACCTTCGCATTGTATTATTAGAGGAAAAGACTACATTGCTCGCAGTGATAGTCAGCTCACCTACACATACCAACAGCTGGACGTGCCATGGACTTGCCAAAGGAGCAAACACACCCATGTCAGAAGATGTGCAGCCAGCATGCCCCTTAGACATGAAAATGGGGAGATAGACTTCAGGCATGTTGTCAGGAGGGACCAGAACTTGGAAAGAGACATGATGCTTGGAAGGATGGAGGGTCAGCAAAGGCGAGGAAGACGCTCAGGAGGTGAATTGACATAGTGACCACAGCAGTGGGCTTGACACAGCCGAGGTTGTGAGGATGGCATTGGGTGGGGCAAGGATTCAATCTGTTGTCCACAGGGTCCCTCTGACTCAAAGTCGACTGGACTACACCACATAACAACAATCACAGCCGAACAATCCTTTCTCACGACCTAGATCGGGGACCTTGAACTGGGGCAACAATAGCTAGCAGGAGCCCAGAAATTCTTTCTTTCATTGTGCTTATGTTAGGGTACTTCTTATTGTTGTGTACCACAGAGTCGGAACTGACCCATAGCTGACCCTCCAGTGGGTTTTCAGAGGCGGTTAATTGCATGGGACGAGATTGCCCATCCTTCTCCCGCAGAGCAGCCACCATAAACAGGATGAAGAATAGTTGCATCATCTCCCAAAATCTCCTTGGAAAACCTTCTCTTTCTAGTGACACACTTTCCCTACCCTCAGCCGGTGGTAACTTTCTACCTTCGTGCTGTTATTGTTAGGTGGTGGTGAGTCAGTCTGACTTTCAGTGCCACATCAGGAAAACACCTGCCCGCCCTTATGCCATCTTGGTTCTCTACTGGGTTTACAGCCATTGTTCCAATCACTGTGTCATTTCATCTCAGTGAGGGTCTCCCTCTTTTTCTCTAACCATCTACAAGCATAATGTATAGTTTTGTCTTTGTTGAGAATGCCATATTAATGGAATTAGGCCCTATGTAACCTTTTGAGACTAGTTTCTTTTACTCAAAATAATGCCTTTAAAACATGTACATGTTATGTGCCATCAAGTTGCCTATGACTCATAGGGACCCTGTGCATGATATCTCTGAACACTGCTCTATCCTGAGCCAGTCTCACTATCTCCAACACTCCGACCCTCATTATCCCAGTAACTGCGCGAATCCATCTCATCCAGGGGCTTCCTCTTCCAAGCATATCCTTCTCCAAGGACCGGTCCCTCCCAGCAACATGCCCAAAGTATGTCAGATGGAGCCTCAGAATCCTTGCCTCCAAGGAGCAAACTGGTTTCACTCTCTCGAGGACAGACCTGTTTGTACTCTTGGCAGTGCATGATATGTTCAGTACTCTTCTCCAGCACCACAACTTTTCAGCCATCGTTATATTCACAGATGTCGAAGATGGGAACTACCTAACTGATCATCAATAGAGGAAGGAATAAACAAAATGTGGGATATTATTCAGTCATGGGGGAAATGAAGTTCTGATCTGTGCTACAACATCTCAAGTATATGAGATAGCAAGGATAGACAAAAGCATGCTGTTGTTAAATTGGAACCAACTCATAGCTGACCCTCCAGCAGGTTTGCAGAGCCTATAAAAATCTAATGGGAGGAGATTTCCCATCTCCAGAGAAGCAACTGATGAATTCAAACTGTGTGCTGTTGGGTTGGCAAAATGTATGTTCTATACTATTAAGTCGGAACTGACCCATAGCTGACTCTCCAGACGGTTTTCAGATACAGTAAACTACATGGGAGGAGATTGGCCATCTTTATCCAATGAATATATAGAGACAAAAATGTCTGAGTGGTTGGTTATCCAAGAAGAGAGGGAATTGAAAAAGGTGAACTCTTCTTTAGAAATTAGTATTTGGATATGATGGAGGTAAATTTGGCAATCATTATGGGAAATGATTACAGAACTCAATTATTATTGAACACATTTAAAAAGTGTTAATCTGTAAATATTTAGAACAAGTTAAAATATTAAAAAGAAGAATGTTTTTGAGACATGTGTCAATAATTCACTCCTTTAACTTGCTGAGTAGTATTCCAGGGTATAGATGTATCACAGGCCCACTAGAAGAGTCCTTTCTGTCTAAGAGAGATTGAGGAGAGGGCCGTGGTGGATAAATACTCATGTTCTACACTCCTTATTCTGTCCTGCTATCTCAATATTAGACCCTTGCTATTGTTCCACATGTCTCTGGCTCTGTTCATTTTATTTTTTCTCTCTGCTGTTCAGATTGGATATTTTCTGTTGAGCCATCTTCAAGTTCACAGACACAGGTTTCACTCTTGGGTCATTATCTACAGAAGGTGGTTGTCTTCAGGAGGATAACTAAGGGGTGGAGCGTTCAGGGCAGAGGAAATCCACATGCGAGATGTCTTGGGGGAGTGAGAAATCTGGAATGAGGGTGCGAGGCAGGCAAGGAGAAGAATGAACACCGTGAGAGAGACCTGGGAAATAGGGACTGGATGTGGGGTGGGGAGAGCTTGGTTTCTGATTTCTGTGGGTGGAATGGAAGAAAAGGGCTAGGTAATGTTTTCCACTAGTACGTAGAGAGGGGAGGCCCCAACCCCAGAACAGAGACAGGATGTGAGGATGCTTAGAGGCATCTAAGGCTTTGGCAGAGAAAGGTGGCATCTAGAGTAAAAGACAGGGTCCAAAGTATTGCATAGGGCCAACTGTTGTAAAACAGGACTGACATCGGGGTTGAGGGAAGACAGAGAAGGAGGGGAGGAATGATGTATACTGCATTGAAACAGATGAGGGAGAGAACTGTTTAAAAGGGATATATGATTGGGTGTTTTTGTCATGACAGGAGTCCAGAATGAAGGCTGCACAGTGGAGTGGACTTAGGGGGAGGGATTGCATAACAATGAAAGAGTTTTTCTTTTACTTTTCAAGCAGAAGAGTAAATTGGGGGTGAGAGGATGGGCAAGCAGAAAAGTGCAGCAGTGAATGACTGGAAACCCTAAGTCTCTGTAAATTTTTGTTAAAATTAATTAAAAATTTTTTTTAAAAAAAAGAAAGGGTCCAGTTCCTATGGAGAAGGATGGACCCAATTTCATAGCTACTGAGAGGGAATACCGTACTGGCCCAGTCTTTATTGAGTCAATCTGTGAGAGGGGCCAGTGGGAGGTCTTTTGTACTCGAGAAAATAAAATCTATTATTACTGTTAGGTAGGGAGAGGGGGACCGAGGGGATCAAGGAGTTAGAAAGAAGAATGACAGACTTCTCCCACCCTCTCCCACCCGCACGCCAGCCCTGCTCCAGCTGCACACCACCCTCTCTGAGCTCCCGGCTGCTGCTCAGTTAGCACCACCAGCAGCCACGGTGGCATGTTCTCCTGCAGGACCCGGAAGACCACAGAGGGGAGAGTGGGCGCCCAGCTGAGGGGAGCAGGTGAATTGCCCATTCGTGGGAACAACTCCGCTCAAGACTCCAGTGATGAAGGGTCCAAAAGCGCAGTAATAATGACTGATGCTGACATGTCATGAACCATCCCTCTAAGGAAGCCACCTTCCCCAAAGAAGCCCATCAACAGTGACGTGAACTCAAAGGCAGATCTGCGCAACAGAGGCCAGAAAGAGCAAAACCTGTTCTGACAGGGGCTGCAAAACAAATCAAGAACATTCTTGCCATTTTAAAAAGCTACCAATTCTTTATTGGGGAAAACATGAAGCCAGATGGCATGGTTGCTTTGCTGGACAACTGTGTTATTGTTGTTACGTGCTATCAAGTCACCTGCGACTGACTCATAGCGACCCTATGTACAACAGCTCTGAGTCCTTCCCTGTCCTGGGCGAGTCTCACTAATTCGGACACACCTACCCCATTGCCCTAGTCACTGTATCAGTCCATCTCATCCAGGGTCTCCCTCTCCTGCAGTGTCCCTCCAACCTTCCGAGCATAATGTCCTTCTCTAAGGTCTGGTCCCTCCTGGCCATGTGCCCAAATTATGTGAGACGGAACTTTGAAATCCTAGCCTCCAAAGAGAAAGTTGGTTTCATCTTCTCTAAGACAGACTGATTTGTTTTCTTGGCAGTCTATGGTATGTTCAAGACTAGGGTGGTATAACTCCATCTAGGATTTTCTTTAAGGAAAAGTTTAGAAAGGGAGGAATTTTAACAGATTTCCCACGTGTCAGATTTAGACCCAACATTTGTCATCCTAACTGGTTGCTCCCTTTTTCAGGTCACAAAAATCAGATCATTAGAAGTGTGTTTCCCCCCAAATATTTTGTCCATGGTTGTTGAAGTGGTGTTAGGTGTTGAAGGCCACTGACTCCTGATGACCTTATAAACAGCACATCTGAACCTACAGTATTTAACAACAGTAATCTAACTAGCAACTGCTTTTCATGCACACAAACACCAGCGCTTAGACAAAAGGGACTGATGTCATCTAGAGCTTTTCATTTAACTTTGACCTTGATTTATTTAGAGTGGAAGCATGTGGCTTTTTTAAAAGATAAAAGCATGTTGAATAGGTTGTCTAAAAAGAAAATGCATCAAAACTTTTAAAAAGGAGAATGACAGTTTCGTGATGTTTTTTAAATCTTTTTTTTAAAAATCGGGGCCACACATATGAATTCTATTTTACTACCTAATAAATTCTCACCAAACTCAGTAGCTGACAACAAACATTTCTTCTCCCACACAGCTTCTGAGGGCTCGGGATCTGGAATCCACTTAGCCGTGTGGTTCTGGCTTCGGGTCTTTTATGACGTTACAGTCAAGATCCTGGCCAGGTCTAACTGGGGCAGAAGGCTTTCCAGGATGAATCACTCATATGACTGTTGGCTGGAAGCCTCATTTACTCTCCACATGGGTCTCTCCATATGACTACTGGTTTCTTCTAGAGCAAGGGATCTGAGAGAGAAAGAGAAACCAATATGGAAGGTGCAGTGTGCTTTATAATCTCACCTCAGCTGTTGTATATCATCATTTCTGCTGCACAGGCCACCCAAAACAATGTAGGAGGATGTGAATTGATACAGGTTATGTGGGATGCTGGCTACTACATCATAAATCTCTTACCTATTCAAGTATGTTGCTTTTTTAAAAAAATTACTTATTATTTTGTGTGTGTGTACCATCAAATCAGATCTGACTGGTACAGGAGGAGATTGTCCTTCCTTCTCCAGCAGAGCATCTGGTGGATTTGAACCGCGCAGGAGGGGAAGACCCTCTATGAGGTGGATTGATTCAGTGACTGGGGTAATCGGGATGAGTATGTCAGAGGCAATGAGATTGGCACAGGATAGAGCAGGGTTTAGGGCTGTTGTACATAGGGTCGCTATGAGTCGCAAATGCCTCGACCGCACATAACAACAACAACCTGTGGGATTGCAGTGCAGCTTCTTGCCACTAGGCTACCAGAGCTCCCTTTCAAGTACTTTTTTAAAGAGTTCACCAAGTTCTAGTATCTATAGGGAAAAATAAAGTATATTGCCTTTTTAAATGCAGGGTCCCAAGCGAACAAGTATTGAGTTTTCATGCTGTTCATTAGGTATCAGCGAGTCATCTATGACTTACAGCGATCCTATGACCATCTGAACCTTGTCCTATCAAACACTAGCTTCACAATCTCAAGTTCATCAACATGCTCAAGTTCACTGTTAAGGTTGGTGATCAATCCAGCTTGGTGAGGATCTTCACCTCTTTATCTGACTCTCAGCTTGTCCCAGCATGATGTCTTTTTTCCAGCGACGGGCCCCTCCTGACAACATGCTCACAGTACGTTTCACTGTCCTTCACTCTTAGGAGCAATCTGGTTGTGCTTCCTCCAAGACAGATTTATTTGTTCTTTTAGTAGTTCATGGGATATTTAGTAGTCTTCACTGACACCACAGTATAAAGGCATTGATTCTTCTTCAGTCATCTTTATTTATTCACATTAAAAAAAAAGAAATAAACTCATTTACTTCTACTTAATACATATGTAAATGTGTAGGGAACTATGGTGGCTTAGTATGGAGGGAAGGAGATTTGATGGTAATCCCAAAGTGGCCCTTGTCTGGAGCTGAGAGAGAGAGAGAAAAAAAAAAGGAGATGGAGAGAGAGAGGGAGAGGAAGATGGAAAGACAGTGAAATGGAGGAAGAGAAAGAGAGGGGGAGGGAAGGTTAGCATTAGAATTAGGGTTAGGGTTAAGGAGGGAGAAGAGGGTTAAGGGATAGTCATGGGCAGTTGCTTCCCATGCACTTTATAGTCTCAAAGCCCAAAGAAGAGTCAGCTATGAGTGGATTCCAACTTCACATCAATGTTGTTGTTGTTAAGTGCTGTTGAGTCGCAGGTGACATCAATGGGAGAGATGTAAATGTGTAGGGAAAGATCTGGAAGGATACACTTAAAACTGTCACCAGTGACTGCCGCTCAGAAGGAAGGTGGAAGGAACAGCATGATGTGAAAGGGAACTTTGTATAGTTGCTCTGTATTTTTCTTTATGATTTGAATTGTTTGCAGCAACAGTTTGTTCTGAGGTTGCTTTTAGAATTTTCCATGCCCAGATTAAAAAACTGCCCAAACATAGTGCTGTAATGCAACAATTCTTTTATTGCATCTGTAGATGTGATCTATGGTCAGGAATTTGGACAGGGCATCGCAGGAATACATTGTCCCCACTCTGTGATATCTGGGCTGATGCTGGAAGACTGAGCTGGGGTGACCCACATTTCAGATGCCTGAGCTTGAATGCCTCGAGGGCTGATCTCAACAAGGGCCATTGATAGAAAGACCTGCAAATGTCTTTGGGCCTTCTTACAGCATGGACGCTTTGTTTCAAGAGGATGTGTCCTAGGAACAAGCTTCTAGAGACAGAGCAATCTAAGATAAGCAGGTAAAAGTGCAAGTCTTTTTTTCATGAGCCAGCTTTGGAAATCACATAGTATCACTTCCACCATACGTTTGGTCAGTTCATCCACAGACCTGCCCAGCTTCAAGGAAAGGGTCCACCTTTTGAAGGGAAGAGTTGTAAGAGAGCCTTACATTTTTGGGGAGCTCTGGTGGCCTAGTGGCAAGGAACTGCAACTATAATCCCAGAGGCGCACGGTTCGAATCCACCAGATGCTCTGCCGGCGAAGGAGGGACAATCTCCTCCTGTACCAGTCAGATCTGATTTGACGGTACACGCACACAAAAATAAATTTAAAAAAAAAGAGAGTCTTACATTTTAAAAACCACCACAATTAGTTAAATAATTTAGATACCGAGGAAGAAGTGCATATAGGATCCTCCTTAGAGGCAAGGCTGGTGAAAGTTCTTCTCATATACTTCTGCGTGTTGTCAGCAGGGACCAGTCCTTGGGAAAAAGACTTTATGCTGGGAGAGGCGGTGAGTCAGAGAGAGAGAAGATCCTCAACAAGATGGCCTGACATCGTAACTAACAGCTCGAGCAGTGGAAGATAATAAAGATGGTACGGGATAGAACACAGGTCAGGTCTTTCGTTAACAGGGTCACTAGGAGTCATAGTGGACTCCATGGCACCTAACAGCAACACTTTTGAATGAAACCTGAGGCAATGGGTTGAAAGCCCTTAAACACAGGCTCGGGAGCTTTGGTGGCCTAGTGGTAAGGAGCTGCACTACCAACCTGAAGGCATCTACCAGCTGTTCGAATCTACCAGCTGCTTTGCAGGAGAAAGATGGGCAATCTTCTGTGTGATTTACTGTCTCTGAAAACTCACAGAGGGTTCAGTTCTGACTTGATGACACATAACAACAACAAGGAGGACACACTCACAGCTTCTCTATTCTAGACTGTTAGTCTCTTATGTCCTTTATCTCCAGAACTGGCTCATCTCAGGGACACTGAGGTAACTGGGCACCTATAGCCCATAATTATTTTTTCTGTTTCTTTCCAGTACTCAGAACCAAACCCTTTATGTAAATGTTTATGTATGGGTTTATTCCCCAGGCCTTTTAAAAAAAAATTGAGGAAGCTTATAAGAATTCATACAATATGATGATGTGATTAAATAAATAGAAATTTTAAATAAAAAGATAAATCAGGAAATTAAAGGAAAAAAGAGGTTGAAACAGCAAGCTGAAACTAGAGGGGAAGTTCTTTGAACTATATCTTGCAAAGACTTAAGTAAATATTTGGCACTGAGAGGATTATATATGTTATCTGATCCCAGTGCCCCAACTGACTCTTTAAAAATCCCTTTTCAACATCCTTATCAAATAACGATCTAGCCTTGATCTCCAGTGATGGAGGGCTCACTTCTTCACAAGGCAGATGGAGCTGCTGGAAAGTGTGAACCCAAGAGTGACAAACTCACAAGCTCTAAAGATCAGCAGGCAATGAAAATGAGTGAAGCAGGCCAGGGCAAGGCGCAGGGGCGGGCGCGTGGGGCATATGGCACAGGGGAGCGCACATGTTCTGCTTCAAGAAGGCACTTGCTACTTCCGCCAGTCAATTATTGCCAGGTGGGAACTCTGGGCCCAGTGTGACCAGGTTTTGGAGATCTCAAAAGAAAGTGAAAGTCCTAATTTTTATGGACATTTTCTGTTCTGAAAACTTTGGTAACTGATTTTTTACTTTATGAAACATTGAGGAGGTTACGCACAACTCAAACACGAGCAGACCACTTGATTTCGAGTTCGAAAGAGGTCAAGGTCATAGACTTTTGAGTAAGATTAGAACAGATTTTGAAGGTGCCTCTGTCACCTTCCATTGTTTGAAGACTTAGTTATCATTTCTAAAATGGAAATAACAGTTCCACTTTTAAAGGTAGGTTTGTGGTAAGTAAAATAGGATATAAAGGTCTTAGCACAGTGATGAAATGAGGAGTCCTGGTGGCGTGGTATGTCATGTGTTGGACTGCTAACAGAAAGGCTGGGGGAGCTCTGGTGGCCTAGTGGCAAGAAGCTGCTCTGCAATCCCAGAGGTGAGCAGAAGGAAGGACAATCTCCTGCAGTACCAGTCAGATCAGATTTTATGATACACACACACAAATTAATAAAATACAAAAATTAGAAAACCCAAAAGAAAGAAAAAAACAACAACATTATGGGCAAGCTCTCATGGTCTAGTGGCTAGAAACTGCACTGCAATCCCAGAAAGATTGGCAGTTCAAATGCACCAGCCACTCCACGGGAGACAGATGAGGCAATCTCTTTCCATTAGGAATTGGAATCAAGTTAATGACAATAGTTTCATAATCTGAGTTTGTGGTAAAATGTGTTATTTTATGTAGGGTTTGGTTTGTTTGTTTGGAGAAGATAGACTGACAATGCCCCTCTGCCCCAAACACTAAGGAATTAATTAATTACCTTTGTCCCATTTTCTACCCCGAAGAGTTTTTAATTTTGTTCAGGCTCATTGGCATTTCCTGAGTAAACTCTAAAAAGTGTAGTTGATACCTTTTTGTCTGGTCCTAGCCTGAAGCCCATCTTGTGACTGGTATGTACCTTGCAGAGATTGTTCAAAAGAAGATGCAAATGACGTGCAAGACAGGCCTTGCCTTGAAACTGACAATTTGTGTCTCCTAGTAGCCAACCCCACAAAGGTTTTCAAACAGAAGCAGAGAGAAAAGCATCAAGAAGAAGGAAGAGAGGAAGGGAGAGAAGGAAACTCCTAAAAGTTCTTAAGGAATCCTGGAAGTTCTTACCATGAGTCTAGGGCTACAGCACAAACGACAGAGTAAGAGAACAAGATGTGGAGGGTCCAGTGTCAGAGCCAGCAGCAACAGAAAACAGGACCAACAGGAGCCTCTCCTGGCTTCAAAGAAGAGGCTTACACAGTCAAGAGGCTCTGAGAGCTCACTCCTGCACTGAACAAAGGATGACTTTGTTTTCTGATCCTGAGTTGTTCCTTAATAAATCAACTCAAAGTATATATGTTCTGTGTGGCCATTGCAATGGATTCTCAAACTCAGGATGAAAGTAAGGAGTATTCTGAGAGGCATAGTTAGTGTTAGAGCCGGTAGAAACATTGAAGGGTAGGAGTAAGTCTGACTCCCACCTCATAAAAATCAACCTTGGGCTGATTATGGTTCATGTTAGCCCTTCCCCTCCATACTCCTTCCCCAGGTAGACAAGTTGGGATAATATTGTTATTCCTGCCATTTTAGGTGCCCTTTCTGCAGCTTCCATCCACTGATGCCAGTTCTGTCTGTGAAGGCAATTTTTCTTTGAGGTAAAATTCATGTAATATAAAATTCACCATTTAACCACCGAAAGTGGCAGGGTCAGGTTACAAGTTCAGATCTGATTGATTCTCCAGAGCTTTTTACACACAGTGCTCCTTGGGCCCAACTCCTCATCAACTGTGAACATCTTGTGCACTGTCCTTATTCAGTCAACAACAGAGCTAAGAATCTAAGAATTTGGTCTCTTGCTCCAAATCTGGCAGTTCTCTCCTACCCTACACTTAGTTGACCTTTAGAATAATTGCCATGTTTTTCCCATACTGCCAGGACTGTAGCACTGGACTGCAGGATTTTGTTACTAGCATTCCCTCAGGAATTCTGTAAGGTCATTCAAGGAGTCATGCCCATTTGTGGATAAAGAAACTGAGAGGGGAAAGTGACTTCCCTGAGACCCCACAGACTCAGTATTAGCCAAGACTTTGCCCTGACTTTTGATTCCTGTTGTGTTGTTGTTCAGTACCGTGGAATCAGAACTGAACCAGAGCTGACCCTCCAGCAGGTTTTCAGAGGCATTACATCTCATGGGAGGAGATTGCCCATCTTTCTCCCACAGAGCATCTGGTGCATTTGAACTGTGTGCCTTTACTTTGGCAACGCACTTCCTTACCAGTAAGCACCTATTGCAAATGCTATGTCTTAGCCATCTCAGATGCCTCTTGTCCCTAGAGGGATGTCCTTCACACATAATTGGTTCAATAAACATTACCTGATGGGTCTGCTACCTATGTGTCAGTGTCAATCTCAAGTCTGACAGTGGCTAAGACATTAAAGATGACTCTGCCATTCAGGAAGGAACATGAAATGACAGTGTCCTGTTGAACCTTCATGACCCTCCAGGTGATGACTACCTTCTTGTTGTTGTTATGTGCCATCAAGTCACCTGTGACTCATAGCTCTATGTACAATAGCTTTGAACCCTGCCCTTCCTGAACCAGTCTCACTGACTGTGATATACCTAATCCCAGTCACCAGTTATTGTGTCAATTCTTGATGACCACCTTGTTGTTGTTGTTCACTGTAGAGTTGGAACCAACCCATAGCTGACCCTCTGGTGGGTTTTCAGAGGCAGTTAATTGCACAGGAGGAGATTGCCCATCCTTCTCCAGCAGAGCAGCTGGTGGCCTTGAACCATGTGCCTTTGAGATTGCAACACAGCTTCTTGCCACTAGGCCACCAGAGCGCCTGATGGCTACCTTGGGAATTATAAATCAACATGACCAAGAGGAAGAGGACACTATAACTAAAGAAGGCCTTCGTTAGGGCCACAAACTGCCACTTTATCTTCATTGTTGTTGTTAAGTGCCATTGAGTTGGAGGTGACTCATAGAGACCCTGTGAACAAAAGCCCTCAACACTTGCGTGACTTTCATCCTTTCTCCAGGTTCATAGGGTTTCCAGAGGCAAGCTATTATGAAAGTGGATATCGCTCCTGCTTCCAAGCTTGTTTTAATGAGGGAGCTCCACCAAACACTGTCCACTATGGGTAACCATTACCACATTTGACATATCAGTGTCACAGTGTTCAGCTTCACAGCAACCATGAGTTACCTCTGTACAGCAAATGGACAGACCAGTGCTATACCACATAGAAGAATGTTTGACCAAAACAATTAAAAACAGGCCTGAGGGCTGCAGATTAGAGTCACCCACTTTTGTCTTGGTAGCATCACTTTCTGTCCACTAGGCCAACAGAGCTCTTTCTATGTTGTTAAGTGCCGTTGAGTCATAGGCGACTCATAGTGACCCTATGTCTTCATAATAGACACAATATTTATTTACTGTTCAGTCAACCAGGATTCTTAGCAACCCTGTGAACAACAGATCCGAACCTCGGCCTATCATGTACCGTCCACACCATCTTTACCATGTTTTACCAGGCTCGAGCTCATTGTTATAGTCACTGGATCAACCCATCTGGTTGAGGGTCTTCCTCTCTTTCCTGGATCCTCTACATTCCCAGCACGATGTCTTTTTCTAAAGCCCAGCCCCTCTAGGCTACATGGCCTAAGTACATGAGACAAAGTTCACTGTCCTTGTTTCTAAGGTGCACGCTGGTTTGCACTTCCTCCAAAACAGATTTGTCTGTTCTTTTGACAGTCCGTGGTATAGTCAACACTCATCTCTGACATTGATTCTTCTTTGGTCTTGGTCACTGTGCCCTTTGCAGCTACGTACAAAGCGTGCTCATTTTATTCTCCTTCTAGGCTGCATGAATGCATTATTCAATATGACCGCTCTTAATACATGTGCCTATTTCAATTAAACAAGGCTCAATAAAATGTAAAAGGTAGCTCCTCAGCTACAGGAGCCATATTTCAAGTGCCCAAAAGCCACCTATGACTAGTGACCACCCTATTGGATAGTAGAGATCTAGAACATTTCTGACATCACAGAAGGTATTCTTAGGCAGTACACGTAGCCTGGTCTGGCCAATGAATCATGAACAGTAAGTCGGCTTCCTTCCACCTGGATAGAAAGAATGAATCCTTGGCCTCTCCTTTGTTCTGCCTAAGAAGCTGGGGTGAGTGTGAGAACTTGGAGTAACCCTCTCATAAACAGGAAGTGACAAGAGCAGGGACAAAAAACCAACATGCTGAATATGGGGGGTGAAGGGGAAGAAAGATGTAAGGAGTTCATTTTGAGATGACCACTGCCCTAGATTTGTCTGACTAGCACCACAGGGCCATACAATGGGTAGCTTTTTCAAGCAAATGTACTGCCTCACAGTTCTGGAACCTGGTTGTGCCAGTTCAGATTGGGAGAAGGGCCATGCTATCTTCCAATCGCTCAGAAATCCTTTCTTGCCGTTCTCAGCTTCTGGTAGCCCAGATCTCTCTTAGCTTGTAGGTCCATCTTCAGATGGTCATTATTCCTCTTCAACTCACTCCACAGAGAGTGAGTCCTCTCCCCTACAGGAGCCAAATGGATTAGGACCCTCCCTTGTGTTTTCAGAGAGCATCTTAAAACAAGGTCACATCCATAGGTCAGAAGGTTAGAATCGCAGCATGACACTTTTAGGGGGACAGAATTCAATCAATAATCACTTCATGGAGTAGTTAAAAACTTTGGTAGTGGACATGGAGGAAGCCCTGGTGGCACAGTATGTAAAGAACTGTGCTACCAAGCCAAAGACAGGCCATTCGAGACTATGAGCTGCTCTGCAGGAGGAAGCTAGACAATCTCCTTCAGTGCAGTTTACAGCCTCTGAAAACCCACCAGAGGGTCAAGTTATGAGTTGGATCTAACTGAGTTTGAGGGTTTGGATTTTTTTTTAGAATGGATATGGATACCTTCTCTTCTCTTCCCTTTAAATTTTCATAAATATTTACATATTTTACAGGACGTCCTTCAAAAATGCCAGTGAAACAGATGAGGGAAAAATACCATTTTCAATGGTGCTATATCTCATTTCCTGAGTTATCTCTCTATTTTAATGATGGACACAAATTTACCTGTTGAAAATGAAGCCAAGATGAACATGCTGTGGTTTGTCATTGAGTCAGATCCCCACCACAGTGACTCTTCAGTGGCAATAAATTGCACGAGAAGAGATTGCCCATCCTGCTCGTGGGAAGCAGCCGGTGGATTCAAACTGCATGCCTTTGGGATTGCAGTGAGGTTTCTTACCACTAGGCCACCAGCATGCCATGGTAAATTTAGACATTTACTGTGCCTAAATTCTTGGGTGTATATGACACTTATTTTTTCAGGACTGATTCCTAGAACTAGAATTGCTGACTCAAATGGTTCTTAGTCATAATACTAATTTTCCCTTACAATTTGTGTAGATTTCCACCACTATCAGCAGTGGGGTGAATATATTTCTTTCACCAACTTTGAGTAATATGCTTTTTAAAAAATAATCTGCCAATTGGAAAAGTGAATGATGATAACATTTGATGTGGGTGTGTCGCAAGCATATTATATGCAAATACTCAAATGTATACACCTACCACTAATGCCAAGGAGTAATAAATTGAAGATTTTTGCCAACTTCTGCAGCCAGAAATTGATTAAACATGCAGTCAGAATGCATTGGTGATAGCTGGTGATTGGGATGCAAAAACTGGAAACAAGAATCTGTAGCTAGATAATATGACCTTGGAGATTAAAATTGTCCTAGAGATCATGTGATGGAATTTTATAAGACTGGCAACTCATTCACTGCAATTACTTTTTTCCTTTTTTCTTTTCCTATTTGAGTTAAAGCTTGCAAATCACATTAGTTTTTCATATACTGTAAACATGGCAACTGCAATTTTGTTCTATCATTCATATGTAATTTAATAACATGAGTCACAAGAGATTAATATCATTAACTCAATAACTGCAATGTGTGATCAAACTCTAAGGGAGCTCCAGTGGCCTAGTGGGTAGGGAATTAAGCTGCTAACTCAAAGGAGGGAGGTTCAAACATACCAGCTGCTCCTTGGGAGAAAGATCTGTAGTTTCCGAAAGCCTGCTGGAAGTTCATTTATGAGTCAGTTCTGACCCAAGGGCAACGAGTTGTTAAGTTACTCAACCTCTTACTGTACATTGCCTTTCTCTTCACTCAACTTACCTATTTAGTAATTTTTACCCACCTTTTTCTCCCTTCCCATCATTGGTGGCCATCCAAGAATGGCAAATACTTTTTTTGCAGCAACATAGTGACATCCATGTCCTAAACAACATGCCTCTGGAAACTCTATGAACTTTGATAAATGACAATAATTATAGAAAGGCTTCAGGCCTTTTGTTCATAGGGTCGCTATGAGTCAAGCTCGACTTGACGGCAATCAACAACAATAACAAACACCTGTAGACATGGACCTTGCCAGAAGGAATATCGAGAAATCAGATCCACTATATCTGTGGAAAGAAGCCATATCTCATTATCATCAGGGATCGACTGGAAAAGACCACCCACTTCTTATGTAAAAGTTCAAGTTGAAGCTAAATAAAAGGAAAACAAGTCTACAAGAGTCAAAACATGTTCTTGAGTCTATCCCAGCTCTATTTAGAGCCTGTACAAAAATTAGATTTGACACATTGAAGACTAACGACCGAAGATCAGACAAGTCGTGGAGTGGCATCAAGGACGTTATGTATGAAGAAGGCAAGAAAGAAAAATCACAGTGGACATTAGAAGATACTCCTGAAATTTTCTCTTGAAAGAACAGTAGCTAAAACTAATGAAAGAAATGATGAAGTAAGAGTCAAGCAGAAGGTCTTAAAGGATTACTCAAGAAGACCAAGTAATATAATGAGGTGTGCAGAGACTTGCAGTTAGAAAAGGTTAGAACATGAAGAACTGAAAATAGGTTCCATGTTGCAATATTGAAGAAGTGATTTGGGGGGGATATTGATGATTTTATGGGGGCAAAATATTGCATTATACAGAAAGTATCAGAAGAAGAGAGAAGAAATACACAGTCATTGTGTAAAAAAGAAAAGGTCCAAACAACAAAGGCTGGTGAGGTTGTGGAGAAACTGGAACCCTTATTTAGTGTTGGTGGCAGTGTAAAATTGGTGCAACCATGCTGGAAGGCAGTACGCCACTTTCTAAAAAAGGTGGAAATAGAAATATAATTTGATCCAGCAATTCCACTATTGGGAATATACCCTAAAGAAACCAGAACTACCACCCAAGCGGATATATGCACACTCATGTTTATTGCTGCTTTGTTCACAATAGCAAAGAGTTGGAAACAACCAATGCCCATCAACAAACGAATGGATAGAGAAACTGTGGTATATTCAAACAATGAAATACTATGCTGCATTGAAAAACAAGGAACTCATGAAATATTAGACAAAATGGGTGACCTTGGAAGACATTATGCTGAGTGAAATATATCAGTCACAAAAGGACAAATACTGCATAGTGCCACTGTTGTAAAACAGGACTGACATAGGGGTTGGGGGAACTTAAGAGGGGATAAATAATGTACACTGCATTGAAACAGATGAGGGAGTGAACTGTTTAAAAGGAATATAAGATTAGGTATTATTTTCATGACAAAATTCCAGAAAAAGAAATGCATAGTAAAGTGGACTGTGAAC
>NW_006399765.1:4908444-4932036 GCF_000299155.1 Elephantulus edwardii
TTCCTCTTCTGTCTTTGCAATGACCGTTTGCACTCTTCCTGGATGATACCCTTGATATCCTCCCACAACTCATCTGGCCTTCATTCAATAGTGTTCAAAGCCTCAAATCTGTTCCTGCTGTAAAAAATAAATATATGTAAAAAAAAGAAGAGGTCAATGTTCAGCAATTTTAGGAGGTAATTTATAATCAAGAATTGAAGAAGTCCAAGCTGCACTGAAGGAATTGGCAAAAAGGAAAGAGCCAGGAATTGACAGAATAGTAGAGATGTTTCAGCAAACATACAATACTGTACATGTTCTATGACAAGAAATTTGGAAAGAAGATAGCTGGTCAACCAACTGTAAGCCATTGAATCCGTAGTCAACATGGAAACAACTGGCAAGGAATACAATTTCTTATATTGGGCAAATGTACTACAAAGAATCTCTGTAAGGGCTAAAAGAACAAGGATGTAACTTTGAGGATTAAGGTGCACTTGGCTCAAGCCATGGCGTTTTCAGTTGCCTTGTATGCATGTGAAGACTAGATGCTGAATAAGAAAAGTAAAGGAAAAATTGATGCACTTGAATTATGGTGTTGGTAAAGAACTGTGGCAGCACCATGATAGATGGAGAGATTGAGGTTGTTGACAATTTCAGCTCTCTTGGGTCCACAATCAACACTCTTGGCATCAGCAGTCAGAAAATCTGAAGACAAATTGCATTAGGAAAATCTGATGTCAGGGATCTCACCAGAGAGCTGAAGAGCAATGATGTCAGTCTAGAGACTAAGATGTGTTTGATCCAGGCCAGGGTCTTTGCAATTTTTTGCTATGCATCAGAAAGCTGCACTATGACTAAAGATGACAACAGAAGAATTGATGTCTTTGAGTTGTGGGGCAGGAGATGGGTCTTGAAGATACCATGGACTGCTAAGAGAATAAACAGGTCTGTCCTGCAGAGAGTGAATCCAGTTTCTCCTTGGAAGCAAAGATTTTCAAGCTCTGTCTCACATACTTTTGACATGTTGCCAGGAGGGACCAGTTCTTGGAGAAGGATATTATGCTTGGAAGGGTGGATAGACAGTGCAGGAGAGGAAGACCCTGGATGAGATGGATTGAAACACTAACTAGGGTAATGGGAGTAGGTGTGTTGGAGAGAGTGAGATTGGCTCAGGACAGGGCAGGGTTCAGAGTGTCTGTGCATAGAATCTCTAAGAGCTGTAGTTAACTTGATGGCAAGTAACAACATAACAAAGAACATTGAGTAGACACTGGACTACTAGAACAAAAAAAGCACAGCGAGAATAAAAGTGATCAAGCTTGGCCAGTGAGAAAAGAGAGAGACCCTTAAGGAAATGGATTGACACAGTGGCTGCAAAACCAAAATCAAATACAGCAACAATTGTGAGGAAGGTGCTGGACCAGGTGTTTATTCTGTTAGTGTAGGATTTCTGTGAATTGGAACTGTTTCAGTGGCTCCTGATAATACTATGTAGCGCTATGACCCAGACATTGTACTAAACAGCCAAGATATAAATAAATAAGACAAAACCCATTATTATTGTTTTCTCCCTCCCATATTTTCAAGGTGTCATACAACCTGGAGAGTAGTTTTCATCTGGGTAATTTGCTCAGCAACTCTGCAGGATGCCAATAGGAAAATGAGGTCCTGAAAGCTGGAGGAGCTTGCCCAAGGTCATGCAGCCGGTTAAGTGCCTGAGGAGGAAGCAATTAGCAGCCAACTCCTGTCGGGCTTTCTTTAGAAAACATCAAAGACATGAATTTAGAAGCCATTAGCTCGATTTTCAGCCCAGAGAGCTTCCCAGAGGCCCCAGGGTCTCTTCCAAACTGAACCTGGGCACTCAGCCAATTGCAAACCATCAAGCCTGTCTCAGGTGTTTGGCCCGGGTCCAAACACAGCATCCTGTTTCTTCCTGAAAGGGGCTTGGGTTGCCATCTCCTTGCACTCTAATAAATAATTCCCTTTGCGCTTCTTTTACACAACTCTTTTCCAGCCCTCTTCCCCAAATGGTATTACATTTTCAAGATGACTGAAGTCTCTTTTTGCAATTGTTGTTTCCTTTGAGGACACCAGTCTCCCCTCATCTAGAAAAAGAAAGAAAAAGTTTTCCCTTTTATTAAACACCTGCTAAGTGCCAGCCACACCCCACACTTCCTCTCCTTTAATCCTAGAAACAAGTGTGAGCTGGGCATTAATAGCTCCATTTTACAGATGAGGAAACAGAGTTCCAGAGAGGCTGAGTGGCTCAGGCTAGGTCACTCAGCCAGCTGGCAAGGGGTGTAGCTGGGAATTAAGCCTAAAATTGGACTCCACAGTTTATAGTTGTGATTTTAACAAAGATTAAATAAACAAAATTCAAGTCAAGTAGAACTTGGTCACATTTCAAGTGCTCCGTAGCCACTGCTTTGGTTGCCTCTGGACAGCACAGATACAGGAAATTTCAGTCATTGGAAAAAGATTTCTTATTTACATTGCTCTAAAATGTGGGGGAAATGGTACAGCCACCTTGGGAGGCAATCTGGTGTTTTCTCAACAAGTTGCAAATAGACCATTTGACCTAGCAATTCCACTATTTGGAATATACCCTAAAGAAACCAAAGCTGCCATCCAACAGATGTTTTTTGTGGCATTATTCACAATAGAAAAGAGATGGAAGCAGCCTAAGTGTCCATCAACAAATGAATGGATAAATCAACCCTGTGGTACATTTACACAATGGAATATTACAAAGAATTGAAATACAATGAACTTGTAAAACACTACACAAAGTGGGAGAGCCTGAAAGACTTTATGGGGAGTGAAATATTTCCATTACAAAAGGACAAATGCTGCATAACACTGCTGTTATAAAATAGGACTGACATAAAATAATTATGGGATATCATCTCACCCCAATAAGAATAGCAAAATTTAACAGAACAGCAAATATCAAGTGCTGGTAAGGTTGTGGAGAAACTAGAACCCTTATTCACTGTTGGTGGGAGTGTAAAATGGTACAACCACTATGGAAGATAGTATGGCACTTTCTCAAAAAGTTGCAAATAGAAATACCATTTGACCCAGCAATTCCACTATTGGGAATTTACCCTAAAGAAACTATCATTGGAGAGCTCTGGTGGCCTAGTGGCAAGAAGCTGCACTGCAATCCCAGATGTGCCTGGTTCAAATCCATCAGATGCTCTGCTGGAGAAGGAGGGACAATCTCCTCCTGTACCAGTAAGATTTGACGGTACAATGCATAAAAAATAATAATAAAAAACCCATCATTGTCACCCAAGCAGATATATGCACACCCATGTTTTTGCGGCTTTGTTCACAGTAGCAAAGAGCTGGAAACAACCCAAGTGCCCATGAACAAATAAATGGATAGAGAAGTTCTGGTATGTTCACACAATAGAATAATATGCAGCATTGAAAAACAAAGAATTTATGAAATATTATGCAAAATGAATGACCGTGGAAGACATTATGTTGAGTGAAATATCTCAGTCACAGAAGGACAAATATTCCAGATCACTGTTGTAAAACGGAACTGAGATCGGGGTTGAGGGAAGACAGAGAAGGACGGGAGGAATGATGTATACTGCATTGAAACCAATGAAGGAGAGAACTGTTTAAAAGGGATGTATGATTGGGCATTATTATCATGACAGGAGTCCAGAATGAAGGCTGCACAGTGGATTGCATAACAATGAAATAATTTTTTTCACTTTTTAAGAAGAGTGAATTGGGGGGAAGGGGTGGGCAGGGAGAAAAGTGCAACAATGAATGACTGGAAATTCTAAGTCTCTGTAAACTTTCATTAAAATTAAATTTAAAAATGATTTAAAAAAATAGGACCGACATAAGAGGTTGGGGAGAGAATAGCAAAAGAGTGGATAGATAATGAACACTGCAATTGGAACAGATGAGGGGAAGAACTGTCTGAAAACAATATATGATTAGGCATTATATGTATAACAACAATCTGGAACAAGAGGTGCATTGCAGGGTGGACTGGGGAAGGAGAAAAGAGGAGGAGGGAGAGAAATATGCAACAATGAATGAATGAATGAATGAAAACCCAACCTTTCTGTAAATTTTTGTTACAGTCACAATTTTTCAAAATGTGGGGGAAGAAAGACGGCTTGGTGATTTTACTATCGTAGAGGAGCTACATCCACCATTTACCAACCTCACGTGGAGTCCATTTGAAATGAATGCGATTTCAATTCGTTTCTGCGGATGAGATAATAACAAAACCATCCATTGTCTCTGTTAGGGAGCTCTGGTGGCCCAGTGGGTAAGGAGTAGAGCTGCTAACACAAAGACAAGTGGTTCAAATCCACCAGCTGCTCTGAAGGGAGCATGAGACTAACGACTGGGTGGTCGAATATGAGCCGGTTCCTACTTGGTGGCCCATAACAAGGACGCCAATGGGCTCTATTATTTGTGATTTTGTCATTTTTAAACTTTCTTTTTTAAATTTTTATTATTTTTTATGCTTGTACCGTCAAATCAGATCTGATTGGTACAGAAGGAGATTATTCCTCCTTTTCCAGCAGAGCATCTGGTGGATTTGAACCGCACCTCTGGGATTGCAGTGCAACTTCTTGCCAGTAGGCCACCAGAGCTCCCTGATTTTGTCATTTTTATACTTTAGAAGGAGATGATAAACTGGCTTTATTCAACCTGCTCCCTGCTATCAAGTGGTTTCAACCTCATAGCAAACCCTCCATCAGGTCTCCAAGGATGTAAATCTTGATGGGAAAGGACCATCCACCATTCTGCTGAGGAGCCCCTGATGGATCTGAACACACTGTGGACGCCACCGGAGCTCCTTCTCATCCATACCCCACTCGGATTGCCCCTCGCTGCTGTGGAGTTGGGCGGCCTGACAGCCGGCCCTCCTTCCAGCAGCTTTTCCGAAGCTGTAAATCGCGGGCACAGATTTCTCAAGTCGCCCGCGAGGCGCCACCTTCAGGTTAGCAGCGCAACTCCCTACGGACAAGGCCTCCCAGCCAATTCTCACATTCCCTTCCTGCCCTGAAACCTGGAGCAATCCGGTGCCCTTTGAGGGACTAAAAGGGGATACTGTCACAGGATAAACTAGATGGGGACTAAGCGAAATGTCGCGGCACAATGGGCTTTATTCTGACTGCCTGTTGGCGGAGTGATGTGTTTGCTGTTAGAAGGGCTGTTATTACTGAGAAAGGCTGACAGAGCTCACTGGCACGGTCCTCCTTTCTGCTCATGTTTGGGAAATTATCATTTTATTAATGGAAGACAAAAAGCGGAAATTTAGGACAATGAAAATATTTCGCATGGTGCCGTGTTATGCATTTATCACAACCCCATGTTATTCATTGTTCATTGCTCTTGAGTAGTAATCAATTTATAGTTGACTCTCCAGAAGGTTTTGCAAATCGCTTGGGGGGGAGACTGTCTCCCACAGAGCAGCTGGTGGATTTGAACTACCTGTCTCTGAGTTAAAAGTGCAACTTCTTACCCACTAGGCCACCAGAACTGTACAATATAAAGTACGAAGGCTAGTGTGAACGATGGACTTTAGTTAATAACAGTTCATCTGGTTATCTGTTGTGCTAACGGTACATACAAAGTATTACTAGTAAGAGAAACTGTGGGGGGAAGCATGTGAGTACTCCTTGTGCAATTTTTCCATAAATCCATAACGAGTCTAAAAAAAGAAAATGTATGTTTAACAACACCTCCCTCCCTCAAAAAACAACCCCTGGAGCTCTGGTGGCAAGAAGAGGTATGCAGTTTGAATCCTCCTTCTGGAGAAGGAGGGGCAATTTCTTCCCGCCAGTCAGATCTGATTTGACAGTACACACAAAAAAATGGTAAAAATGTAAAAATATTTTTAAAAAACTCTGAAAAAAAACAACCCCAACCCCCAAAGCCCACCACTGTATGCTTTTGAAAGGTGGACCATGAATAAGGGACATTGAAGAAAAATCGATGTATTTAAATTATTATAATCAATATACAATAGACTGCCAGAAGAATGAACAAATCTATCCTGGAGATGTACAGACAGAATACTCCTCAGAGAGAAGTGAGGGTGGGTATTTTATCAGGAGAAAACAGTCTCTGAAGAAGGGCATACTGGGTATAGATCGTCAATAGAAAGATGAAGACCTTCAAGGAGCCGCACTTGCACAGTGGCTGTGATGATGGGTTGAAAGCACAACAGAGATTGTGAGGATGATGCTGGATCCATTGTACACAGGGTCTCTATGAGTTAGAACAGGCTCGATGTGCCCCACAACAACAAAGGCTGCCTTGTGGAAAGTGAGTTGGCAGAGTTAGAATATCATTGCATTCAGGATAGGACTTGGGGTGGCCTGGTCGGGTGGCACTGAAGATGGGAAGAGGCAGCTACATAGGGAGAATATTTGAGAAGTAGATAAAGGGACGTGGTCACTAATTGGATGTGGCCTGAAGGAGACAAGAGTGGTTTCTAAGGTTTTCGGTTTGAGTCACCAGGTGGGTCCCAGGTGGGAATTATCTCAGTAGTAATTTGTGGGATAGTAATGAGATCAATGGATGTGAAAGCACTTTGAGGAAGATCAAATATCAGCTGAAATCTCTCAAAGCAACCAAAGCTGCTTATCAGGAGCCATTTAGTTGATTCCGATTCATAGCACAAAATTAAATACAAGACTGAAACCATGCACGTTCCTGCTCTCGCTTCACTTTCTCTGCTTTGCCGAAGTCTCTTGTTCAATCACTGTGACAATCCATCTCACTGAGCGTTTTCCTCTCTTTGCTGAGCCTCTACTTGTCCACGCATACTGTCCTTTCCCAAGGACTGGCCACTCTTGATAACATGCCCATAGATAAAGTCTCATCATTCTTGCTTCTAAAGAGTGCTGTGTGCACTCCTTCCAAGAGATTTATTTGTTCTTTTTGGCAGGCCACCGCAATTCAAAAGCAACAATTATCCATCGATTTTCCTTATTCATTGTCCATATGTCACACGATTATGAACCAATTGCAAAGACCTGGGTTGAAAATGGCTTGGGTCAGACGTACCTCGGTCTTTAAAGTGCTATCTTTGTCCTATATCGCTTTAAAAGGTAGCCAAAGGCGCGCGCTCCATGTTATGAAAGGGGACACTGAGCCACAAGATCCAGCGGATGGAGTCGGGTCTGGTAGCCTTTGACTCTCAGCCATTAGGTAGGTAAACCGAGGTCCGGCTGCGTCTGATCCTGCCCCGCACAGGCTGGAGGCATTCCCTGTTCGCCTCCGGGTTTCCAATAAAGTTATTGAAATTGACGCCGGTTCCTAAGGAAGTGGGTCGCCGAGCCTGGTTGCTAAGGAAGTGAGCGGCTGCCGTGTCTCCCCATCCGGGGCAACAGGGAATGGCTGATCCCCGGGCTATCCATCGCCCCCGTCGCACCCGTCGCATCATCCGCCTCCGTCCCCTTCCCCCCCCGCCTTCAGGTGAGTCCGGGAGGGCTGGTCCTCGACCACCTGGGATCTCATGGGCGGCCCACGCCGCCGCCGCCGGCGCTCGGTTTGCTTCCCCGCCAGCCGGAGAGCATCCTCGGTCCGGCTCCCCGGCATCCTCCGGCGGGCTGGCCGGCCTCGCCCCTCCAACCCCGGCAGGGGCCGCAGCCCCAGCCCCCCAGTCCCGACCGCGCGGACGCGGGGTCCCCCACTCGCGGAGGCCCTGGAGCTGTGGCCAGCGCTCCAGCTCCGCGGGGAGGAGGAGGAGGAGGGTGGGGAAGCGCGAGCTGGGCGTCCGAGCGGCGGCGCTGCTCCGGGTTCGCCGTGTGACCTTGGGCAAGTCTCTTCCCGCCTGTGGCCTCCCGGGGTCCTGACACTTGCCGCGCAGAGTGCGGAGATGATGAACCATGAATGAGAACGTGCCGGAAATGGGAGGAGGAGGCGGATGCGGCCGCCCAGCGTGGGAGCTGGAGGCTAGTTTGAAGTCTTGAGTGTGTGAGTGTGAAACACTTGGCATGTTCGTTTGCTAATGTGACTGTGAGACCAGGCTGCTCCTTGGAGGCGAAGATTCTGAGGCTCCGTCTGACATACTTTGGACATGTTGCAAGGAGAGACCAGTCCATAGAGAAGGACGTCATGCTTGGGAGGGTGGAGGGACAGCGCAGGAGAGGAGGACCTTCAGTGCGATGCATTGATTCAGTGAGTGGAATAATGGGGGTAGGTGTGTCAGAGACAATGAGGTTGGTACAGGACAGAGCAGGATTTAGGGCTGTTGTGCATAGAACCGCTGTGAGTCACAGGTGACTCGATTACACAAAACAAAAACAAGAAGAAGACTGGGCAGATTCCTGAAATCTCCTTGAGCCTTCTTTTCTTTGTTTATGTAAGCTGGGCTGATGGAGCACAGTGGAACTTTAGAGAGACAGTTTTTAAAACAAGCTGTATGAAATGAATGGGTAGAGTGAGGAGACGACATTGGGACAGGTAGAATTTAAGTGTGTAGAGAATTGGGCGAATAATCCTTCCTCTGTTCCTCCCTCCCACCAGAGTTTTAAGTTCTCCATTCCACTCATAGCAAAGCAGGTGGTATGGATCTCTCTACAGATAACACCCGAGGTCAAGGTGTTAGAGATGATTTGGGCTGTTATTTCATACTTGGGCCTTATTGACTTTCCCAGAAGAAAAACGGTGGAAAGTGACTAGAGCAGTAATAGCTCTTTACAAGTAAATGGTGATGAAGAAACATTGTTCAGGTACCAGTCAAATCTACTGCCATCAATATGATTTCAACTCATAGCAACTCTTTAGGACATAGGATTTCCAAAGCTCCATATCTGTACAGGAGCAAAGAGAGCCTTTGTACCAAGGAGCCACAGGTAGGTAGATTTGAACCACAGACTTTTCAGTTAGCAGCCAATCTCTTTAACCACTGTGCCCCCACAGCTCCTTTGTCTGGCACCCTATCTCAGATAGGGAGCTCTGGTAGTGTATGTAGTCTGTAGGCAGTTGCTCTGCGAATTCAAACGCTATGCCTCTTGCAGTTTGAATCCACCAGTGGCTCCGTGGGAGAAAGATGAGCAATCTTCTCTCTGCAGTGCAAGTGGTGATGTTACTCAGTTTCATGGATGAGGAAACTGAGGCTTAGAGTTACTGACTTGCCTCAGAAATCAGAGCTCTGAAGTTATAAAACTGGACACATTTCCAAGAAAATCCTTTATTCTCACCCCTCACCCTCCTCAGTGATGTTTCTGATTTCCCAGCAGTAACTGTTACAATGCTACAGCCACAAGAGTATTCTTTTGTTACTTCTAACTGCTGTGACTGGAGGCTTTTCTTTCATTTGGGGAAACAAGATCTGACTTAAAGCTTCATTTAAATAGATACTATCCAAGTATGGACCATAAGCAAGTATAAAAAAAACCAACAAACCCTACTGGAATGTTTAAAAGGGGGCTTCCCTGTCCTTTGGTCTTCTCTTTGAAATGAAAGCAGGAAAAAAAAAATAGATAAAATGAGAGGAGGGAGACTAGATGATATCTGAAGGCCCTTTTAGTGCTATTGTAGAAGTCTGATTGCAAGCTGTGCCCAATGTTGTTGATTAATTCCAACTCAGAGTAACCATCCACTGGGTTTCTGAGCCTAGAAAATCTTTATGGGAAAAGACTCTTCATTTTTCTCTCAAGGAGCCACTGGTGGATTCAAACTGCAGACCTTTCCATTGTTGTTGTTGTGTGCTGTCAAGTTGGAACCGACTCATGGCTGACCCTCTAGCTGGTTTTCAGAGACAGTTAATCACAGGAGAGGAGCTTGCTCATCTTCTCCTATGGAGCAGCTGGTGGATTCGAACCACATGTCTTTGGGATTGCAGCACAGCTTCCTTGCCCTAGAGCGCCCTAGTACCTTATGAACCACGCTCCCTTGATCACAGCTTGTTGTAGTTAGCTGCCGCTGAGTTGAACCACAACTCATAGTGACCTTATGAATGATAGATGGAAAACTTGCGCTTTCTTGTGCCACCTTCACGATCTCCGCCATGCTCAGGTCTGTAGGTAGGATCACCTGTGCTGGTTCATCTTGCTGAGGGTCTCTTTCACTCACCTTTCTTAGTGTGATGTTCTAGGTTCATACTGTGCACAGTCCTTGTTCAGTTATTAACAGATGTTTGCAGCTGCTTCTCATTTTGCATCTTGCCGTATCAGCAAATGATGGTCCTTTCTTGGGTGGAAACTTTGCTCCATCCTCACCATTAAGGTAAAATTGACTTTGAGAAGGTGGCTTTCCCCCGGATACGTTATAACTGCCTTCCAATCTGAGGGGCTCAGTGTTCTTTTGTGATTCAAAGGATTTTCAAGGCCCTTTATTTCATAAGTGCATGTGTCTCATCCTGTTTATTGTTCTGTCTTAGTCTCTTGGCTCTACTGAAAACTGTCCATCACGGGTTGTTGTTTGTTGTTGTTATGTGTCGTCGACTCACCTGCGACTGATAGTGACCCTATGTACAACAGCCATAAACTCTGTCCTATCCTGTGCCAATCTCACCATCTCTGACACACCCACCCCCATCACTCCAGTCACTGAATCAATCCATCTCATCGAGGGTCTTCCTCTCCTGCACTGTCCCTCCACCCTCCCAAGCATGACGTCCTTCTCCAAGGACTGGTCCCTCCTTGCAACATGTCCAAAGTATGTCAGACGGAGCTTCAGAATCTTTGCCTCCAAAGAGCAGCCTGACTTCACCCTCTCCAGGATAAACCTTTTTATTTTCTTAGCAGTCCATGGTATATTCAACACCATTCTTCAGCACCACGGCTCAAAGATATCAATTCTCCTTCTATCATCCCTAATCATTGTCCAGCTCTCTGATGCACAGCAAGTGATGGCAAAGACCAAAATGGCATATATTGGGTGCATCTTAGACTCCAGACTGACATTGCTGCACTTTAGTACCCTTCTGATATTTGAAATGCCGGTGACATAGCTTCCGACATCACAACCCTCAAGCCTACAGTATGGCAAACTGATAGATGAGTGGTGGGGGATGCAAACTAGTGGTTAAAACATGGACTCAGACTCCTAAGTTCAAATCTTGATTCTGCCACTTCCAAACCATTGGCCACTGAGCAATTTTCTGTACCTCTTTAGGCTATAGTTTCCTCATCTGTAAAATGCAAATTCTAATAGTGCCAACCATATGTGACTGTTGTGAGGATTTATTTGAACCTAATACATGTAAATACTCAACTGCGAGCCAAAAGGTTGGCAGTTTGAATCCATCCAGAGGCACCTTGGAAGAAAGGCTTTGCAACCTTCTTTAGAAAAGTCTCAGCCTTGAAGCCCTGATGGAGCAGTTGTACTTTGCACTGTGGGCTCGTCATGCTTGGCAGCTGACAACAGCAGTAATACATGTAAAGTGCATGGTGTGTTTGGTAAATGTTAGCAATTGTTGTTATTTAAATTTGATCTTAGCACAGCATCTGTACTGTACTTTGTTATGTTTATGGTTGATGAGTGACTAAAATATTTGATGCTACCAGGTCTTATCAGCCTCACAAGGTCATTGCAAACATAAACCAGTAGTATTATGTAAATGTAGTTCTTACGACAAGGTTGCACCAGAAACCTAGCCCAGACCAGGATGAATTGCAAGGAAGGGGGAAAGCTACTAGATTTGGTATCTTATCACCCAGTCCAGAGGGCTAAGATAATCAGACCTATCTCCAGAGTCTTGAATGAACTAGCATTTGAAATGATTTGACTTCTTTAAATAAATTCCTGTCTTTGCTGTAGGTAAAAAGGCCTGAATTGGAAGCCTTGAATTGCTCTCTCATTTTTTATGTCAACTAGTTTAAGGGTCCCTAGGAAAGAGCCTGCTCTGCTGATGGTTAGTGATCTAGTCCTTTCTGTTGTTTGGTACCTCGTTTCCAAATGTGTGCATGTGCCTTTGCACGTTTGGTCTTATTAGGGACCTGTGAGGATAGTAAAGTGCTGATTAAGATCCCATTTTACAGCTAAAGACCCTGATGTTAACAGAAGTCTTGCTAGTGAGTGGCCCGTTTACAATTAGAAACCAGGTCTTCCTACTTGAAATTTAGTGCTCTGGCTACTGTGCTGCTCAGACACCATCCGAGCTCAGCACTTGGAATGTGGCAGGCCTGTTGTAGCCCTGGAGATATGATGGCGGAGAGTCACAAGGCCTTTGTTCCCAGGCAGCTTACATTTTAGTAGCAGTAAACAAGCGAATGAAGTGATAACCGAACAGGATAATTCAGATAGGGATAAGTGCTATGAAGACAGTACAGTTGTGACAATAAGAAGAATCCTTCCTGTTAAGAGGGTTTGGGAAATTGCACCTTAACCAGGTAGTTCAGAGAGGACTAGTCTAGGATGGTGACTCTTGTGCTGAGATTTGTTGCTGAACGGGACCAACCATTTTGAAGATCTGGCAGAAGGAACAGCAGTTAAAGGCTGAGAGTTGGGAATAAGCTTGATCGATTCCAAGAACTGCAAGAAGGCTAAAGTAGCTAGAGAGGTGGAGGAGGGTGGAGACTCGGAGAACTGTGAGGAGGTCCCAGACCATATGGATCTTGTAGGCAAGAGTAAGAATTTGAGGTTTTCCAGAAGCAGTGGAAACCCATTGAAAGCTTTTAGGAAGTGACTTTGTTGTTTGTTTTTTTTTTAACTTTGTTTTTTTTTAATCACTCTGTCATCTATAGGAGCCTTCATGGTATGGTACTTAGAGTACTACACATGTCTTTATGGTATAGTAGTAAGCTAACTGCTGATTGAAAGATTTGGTTCAAACCCACCAACCATTCCCTAAGAGAAAGCAGTCAGCTTTACAAACCCGTGAGGCAGTGATAGTGGGTTCTGGCATCCACATGGCTGGTGAATTTTCAGAAACTAAAGAATGGCATCCAAGAGACAAGCTAGGAGTCTAGGTGCTAGATAAGAGAAGGGTGGCCTTCCAGAATGTTGATAGAATTAGAGGGTTTAGGTTGTGTTTTGCAGGTAGACTGGCAAGATCCTGGGAGGAGGAAGAATGAGGGAAATCCAAAAAGACTCCTGGATTTTTGCCTTGAATAATTCCATAAATGTTGGTGGTGCCATCTGCTTCTAAAATGATGAGAGAGCTCTTTGGTAAGGTGCCCAGTAAGGAAGAATTTGCTGTTGTTCCCTCTGGATCCTTTGGAGGAGAGGCCAAGGTATAAACATCATACTTTGTAGTCTGTAGGGAGGAAATCCCAGATTAGGCCAAAAGAAGAGAGCCAGGTGCCTCTAAGTGAAGCCTGCACCTCGGACTTCTCCAAGCCTTGTTTTTGATGCGGCCTGGCTCTCTACTGGCTTGTGGAAGGACAGGCATGGGCCTTGCCAGGGCAGTGCCCATCTGTGCTCCGTGCTCTTGGCATTGCTGCCCTGACTCCGGATCTTTGGCTTGGTGAAGACTGGAAGGAGGCTGGCCAGCTCCAAAGAGGGTGGAATTACTAGTGAAGCTTGCTCAAAGAATCATGCTCCTTCCTGCCAAAGTGGTGCTTTCCTTGGCTATGGAGTGACATTTCTAAAGTTTTGGAACTTTGGATTTAGGAATCCCCTGAAAAGCTGTTGTGCTCTGCCAGAATTCCTAGAGGATCCTTGAGTGGACTGTCATTGCTGAGCAAAGGAATTCAAGCCTCCTTTTAAAATATTCCAGTAGTTGCACTTGTAACTTAAGACATTGTGAATTGCAAATAGTTATAACTTGTAATTTTACCACGACCATGTGCAGGGAGCTCTGGTGGCCTAGTGGCAAGGAGCTGTACTGCAATCCCAAAGGCACGTGGTTCAAGGCCACCTACCAGTTGCTCCACAGAAAAAGGATGGGCAGATTCCTCCTGTGTGATTAACTGCCTCTGAAAACCTGCCGGAGGGTCAGCTAGGGGTCGGTTCCAACTCTGTGGTACACAACAGCAGCAACAACACAACCAAGTGTATAGCCTTGTCATTTCTAGCATTCTTTCTACTGCTCCTTTACTACTTTTTAGTCATTTGAGATCACATGGAATATGCATTATCCCTGTTTACAGATGGTGACTTGACTTTTCAATAAGGTCATTTTAAAAAAAATATAATATTTGTATTTTCAGTGAGGATTTACAGCACTTTAGATTTCCATTCAGCAGTTTCTTTCCAGGCTGTTCACAGACATTGATTACACTCTTTATTATGTGTGTACATTTTTGTTATTTCTGTTCTGGTTGTTCTGTTTCTGTTAATCTAATTTCACTGATGCCTTTGAGTTTGTGGTGTTGGAGGAGTGTACTGAATATCCCATGGCCTACCAAAAGAATCAGCAGGTCAGTCTTGGAGAGAGTGCATCCGAAGTGCGTCTTAGAGGCAAGGATGACAAAGCTCTGCCTCACATACTTTGAACATGTTGTCAAAGGGGGCTATTCCTTGGAGAGGGGCAACATGCTTGGAAAGATGAAGGGTTGGCGAAAGAGGAAGAACCTCTAGGAAATGAATTGACACAGTGACTGCAGCAGTGGTCTCAAGTGTGTCAGAAATGATGCGGATGGCACAGGATAGGACAGGGTTCAGATCTGTTGTTCACAGGGTCACTGTGAATCGTACTCTACTCAGTGGTACCTAACAACCACAATTTCCCTGCTCTTACATTCTCATCTTTGTTTTAATCATTGAACTCATGTAGCTAAATATTAAAAGGGGTACATTACAGATGTTATTAGTCCTTTAGTCTTAACCAGGCCAGGAGATTTTGTTGAGGGTTTTGTTTATTTGCTTTAGAAATTTGAAGTTCTGTCTTACATTTTTCTCCCTTTCTATGTGGGTCCACCTATTGTGGCCCTCATTAGAACCACTAGAGTGGTAACTGGGTGTCATTTAGCTTTTTTTGCCTCAGGACACATGAGGTTGTGGTTCACGTAGACGGCCCATAGACTACCTTCTTCCAGTCTTTGAATTTTTTCCCCTCTTTTGTTCTGGATGAGTGGAGAGCAATAGTTGTGTCTTAAATATCTGGAGTTGTTGTTGCCAGTAGCAGATAGGTAATCTCTCCTGTTTTGATTTGTAGTCCTAGAAACCCACTGGAAAATGAGTTATGAGTCAGTTTCCACTGGAGAGCAATGCATTTTAAGTTTTTTGAGGAAGTACCTACTAGATGCTGGGCTATGTGGCAGCACTATGATAAATAGAGAAGAGATTGAGGTTGTTAACAGTTTCAACTTGGTCAGCTCCACAGTCAACACTCTTGGCACCAGCAATCAGGAAATCAGAAGATGAATTGTATAGGGGAAGTCTAGTGTCAGGGACCTCTCCAGAGTGAAGAGCAGTGATGTCAGTCTGGAGACTAAGGTGCACCTGATCCAGGCCATGGTCTTGGCAGATACATGCTATGCATCAGAGAGCTGGACAGTGACTCAGGAATGCAGAAAAATTGATGCCTTTGAGTTGTGGTGCTGGGGGAGAATATTAAACATACCATGGACTGCCAAGAGAACATATAGTTCTGCCTTTGAGGTGATGTAAGCATGTTTCTCCTTGGAGGCAAGGATTTTGAAGCTCCATCTCACATACTTTGGGCAAGTGACCAGGAGGGAATGTTCCTTGGAGAAGAACATCATGCTCAGAAGGGTGCAGGGACAACACAGGAGAGGAAGACCCCCGGATGAGGATTGCTATGGTAACTGGAGCAATGGGACTGAGTGTATCAGAGTCAGTGAGACTGACTCAGGATAGGGCAGAGTTCAGAGCTGTTGTACATAGGGTCGCTCTGATTCCATGGCACATAACAACAACAACAACAAACAAGATGTTGAGTTAGATTCATCCTTGTTGTTCAGAAGGTGGTCTGCACAACATTGGAATCTGTGTACCCCTAGGAACTTGTTAGAAACGTGGGATCTAGACCTACATTTAATACGAGAGTCTGGTGGTATTCGTTCAAGTTTGAGACACACTGATGTAGTAATAAGTAGCTTAGAAAGGACTTGAGAATATTAATGATAAATAATAATTGCTAGCATTTATTGAGCCAAGTCCTGTTTTAAGCACTTTACATATACTGTCTCATGTAACCTTCATAGCAACTTGTGAATTCTTTATCAATCAATTTTTTTTTTAAATTTTAAATTGATTTTAATGAAAGTTTAGAGACTTTGGATTTCCAGTAATTCATTGTTGCACTTTTCTCCCTGCCCCCCAATTAGCTTTTCTCTTTGAATAGTAAAAGAAAAAAAAAACTCTTTCATTGTTATTCAATCCCTCCCCTCAAGTCCACTCCACTATGCTACCTTCGTTCTGGACTCCTGTCATAACAATCATATATCCGTTTTAAACAGTTCTCTCCCTCATCTGCTTCAATACAGTATATACCATTTAGCCCCTTTTGTCAGTCATCTTTTATAAAAGTGGCATTATGCTGTATTTGTTTTTTATGACTGAGATATTTCACTCAGCATAATGTCCTCCAGGGTCACCCATTTTGTGTAATATTTCATGAGTTCTTTGTTTTTCAATGCTGCATAGTATTCCATTATGTGAATATACCAGAGCTTCTCTACCCATTCGTTCGTTGATGGGCACTTGGGTTGTTTCCACTCTTTGCTGTTGTGAACAAAGCAGCAATAAACATGAGTGTGCATATATCTGCTTGGGTGGCAGTTCTTATTTCTTTAGGGTATATTCCCAGTAGTGGAATTGCTGGGTCAAATGGTATTTCTATTTCCAACTTTTTGAGAAAACATCATACTGCCTTCTATAGTGGTTGAACCATTTTATACTTCCACCAACAGTAAATAAGGGTTCCCCAACCTCACCAGTATTTTTTGTTTGCTACTCTGTTAAATTTTTATATTCTTACTTGGGTGAGATGATATCTTAGTTGTTTTGATTTGCATCTCTCTTAGAACTATGGATTTTGAACATTTCTTCATGTGTATGTTCACCATCTGACTGTCTTCTTTGGTGAAGTGTCTGTTCATATCCTGTGCCCATTTTTCAATTGGGTTGTTTACCTTTTTTTTTTAATACAGTTTTAAAAATTTTTTTTTAAATTTTATTATTTTTGTGTGCGTGTACCGTCAAATCAGATCTGACTGGTACAGGAGGAGATTGTCCCTCCTTCCCCGGCAGAGCATCTGGTGGAAACCTTTTTTTTTAAAATTTTATTTTAATAATTTTAATGAACATTTACAGAGATTTTGGATTTCAATTCATTCATTGTTGCACGGGTTGTTTACCTTTATCTTATTGTGGTGCTCAAATATTTTATAAATTCTAGATATAGGTCCCTTCTCTGACATGTCATTACCAAATATTTTTTCCCAATTTGTGGCTTCCCTTTTTACCCTGTTGGAGAAGTTTTTTTTGTTTTATTTAAATTTTATAAATTTTTGAGACCAGTCTTTGGAGAAGGCTATCATGCTTAGAAGGGTAGAGGTTCAATGCAAGAGAGGAAGACCATGGATGAGATGGATTAACACTATGGGAATGGAAGCATGTGTGTCAGAGATGGTGAGATTGGTTTAGGATAGGACAGGATTCAGAGCTATTATTCACACTTTCAGTCATATTCATCTTGATGGAACATAACAACAACGATTCTGTGTGTGTCAGAGTAGAATTATGCTCCGTAGGATTTTCAATGATGCCTTTGAGCTGTGGTGCTGGAGAAGAGTGTTGAATATACCATGGACTGCTAGGAGAACAAACATATTTGTCCTGGAGAGGGTGATACTAGGCTGCTCCTTGGAGGCAAGGATTCTGAAGCTTCGTCTGACATACTTTGGGCATGTTGTCCCCAAGGAGGGACCAGTCCTTGTGGGGCGTCATGTTTGGGAAGGTGGAGGGACAGTGCAGGAAAGGAAGACCCTCAATGAGACAGATTAATTCAGTGGTTGGGGTAATGGGGGTAGGTGTGTCAGAGACAGTGAGGTTGGAGAAGTTTTTAGATGTGCATAGGGATTTGATTCTTAGAAGGTCCCATTCATCTATTTTATCCTCTCCTGGTTGTAGATTTTTCAGGATGCTTGGAAGACTATATCAATTGCTTTTGCAGAAGAGGAAAGTTGTGGCACAGAACAGTCTTAGTATTTCTACCGATCTGCTGTTTCTGGTTCCTACTCTGTTCTTTCTTTTCAGCCACTCTATGATATGTTGTTTTGCTTCCCTCCCCCTGTTTTTCATTCCTTCATTTAAATATTTATTGGTACCTTTGTAGAGTTCAATATGAAAAAGGAAATGTTATCTAAAGAATGTCTGGTGATATCATCCATTGGGTGGTGCATTGCTGACCCAAAGGCAGCGTCTCTCTGGTGATTCAGATCCACCAGTGATTCCATGGAAGAAAGATGGAAAGGTAGAAACTCCCATGTGGTTTACAGCCACGAGAAACTTGCTGGAGGATCAGCTGTGAATTGATTTCAACTCCATAGCAATGAGAGTTAATTAAAGAGAAATTGTTTAGCGTTTAATGGAAACTTCATTTATATATGAATGATAGGCTCATTACAACTTATTTCTAGAAGGAAGATATTCTTTGTGTACATTTCTTAGTTAAATTATCAGTTAAATCATGAGTTTTAAGTCATTTTATATAAAATAAGTTATATATTTATGCTCAGTAGGGTTTTCTTTTTTTCTATTTTTTAAGTTTGATTGCAATTTGAATGAATGTTTAAAGAGCAGACTCCTCCTGTTGTGTTTGATGATGGTGATTACAGTGCCTTCGTTGTGTCTTCACTCTTCTCTCTCCCTGAGGTTCTTGTTCCCATTCATCCTCTGTCCCCTCTCTTCCTACCTTCTGAACTTTCCCTCTGGGCAAATGCTGCCCTGATGACCTTGTGGGGTTGATTGTTCCAAGGACTACTTGCCTAGTGTTGGTGTTCATCACTTTATAGGTCTCTCTGTTGTTGGTTGCATGTTGTACCACGAGGGTAAATTCTGTTCTAGGCTCAAAGCATGGCTGAGTAAGAGTTATCGTCTTGGGGGCTCTGGCTCTAGCAGACAGGTAAGCCTGGCCATTATTGTGATGTTGAGTTTTATTCTACATTTATCTCCCAATCCAGTGATGGATTGCTTTTATATGGATTTTCTTACTATCGTCTTGTAACTCCCACTAAATGATTGGGTGGGACTATGCAAGTAAGGTGCTCGTGTCCCACCAAGGGAGTTGAACAGCTTGCATATAAGGTGTTTGGCACCCTCGTAGGAGTGGGATCATGCCGATATGATATATTGAACCCTAATAAGGAGGTTGATTAGCTTAGTCACCTGATAAGCTTGTAAGAGAGTCAGTTCCAGAGAAGAAGGGAGAATTTCATTACCACCAAGAAGAAAAAATAGGAATGGAATGTGTCCTTTGGACTGAGTCCCTGTGCTTAGAACATCCTAGATGCAAGAAACAGAGCTGTGATACTGTGGTCCATGATGCACGAAGCAGTGGCAGAGAAAGGATGACAGAAAGGTGGCACAGGGGGGCTCCTCAATCCTAGGAATGGAGTGGTTGTAGTGGGCGTGACAATTCATGGAGCAAGATTGCTGAGTACGTTCTGGTGGAAGGGTTTCTGGCCAGCATGAGGTGTACCCTTCCAGCTTGTTGGCAGAGCTAGATTTGCTGACCCATAGAGCAAGGGAGTTGATCGCCTGCAGGCTGAGGCTTCCTTGCAGAGTTAGGTTTCCCAGGTGCTTAGTATTGGTGGAACTAATGAGCTTTGTTAACACCTGCCTGAGCAGAAGAGAGGCCAGATCAAGGGACCAAGAAGCTAAGGGCCAGAGTCTGTCTTTGCTGCACAGCTGTCCTGATTGAAGAACTAACCTGAGTCATTCCTCATCCTGAATCATAACCTGTTACCTCACTAACAAGCCTGGTAATCATGAATAGACTGTCTGAGAGCTCCTTGTGACCATCATACTTAACATCAAACCCACGGACAAGTAGAGAGTGCCAATGGAGGAACAGCAGATGTCAAAATTGGAAAAAAATGAGAAAGGAGGTTTGTCCAATCGCCACCTCATAAGAATTAGGCTTGGACTGAGGTTGGTTCAGATGATTCTCCCTCCTCCCCCTGTGAATTTAGAGATTAGATGTTCCTATTAGATGTTGTTTTCTTCACGACATCTGTTTGATTATTTATTTTTTTTAACTACTTCTATTTTTGGGGTGGGTAGTAACCACATCCTCGTATGCCTTATCAAAGGCTTTTCTTTCCATACCTGGGTAACTAATTTTGAAAGCTAATAGAAAAGTAACTTTAGAGAAAGAGGAAATCAAGGGAGAAACCCTTGGGCTGTTTTGGCATTGCTGTGGGTGTCCGCTACCTGACTGCTGAGGCTAACGATTGCCAGTCCTCCAGCTCTCATACTTGAACTCCTTGAGTGAAGCAGCTGAAGTAGGTAAGAATTGGGAGCCTGTGCCAAGGCATGTAGCCATAAACTAGATTTAACTGGTGTTAACTGGTGTTTTTCTCTCTCTGCTTTGTGGGCTTATTATTTTCATTTTCAGCATCTCCTTTCCCCAGAGTCTTAGAGTTCTTGGTCAAAGCCTCTGTTATCACCAGTTGTTCTGTAATAAAATTTGATGTGGAGGGTGGAGGCAGGAATTCTATTAACAGTTCTGCCACTTGCTGTGTGACTTCCAGCAAGTAACTCAACCTCTCTGAACCTTGTTTTTTGTATGTGCAAAATATGGACATGAGCTAAGCCACCAAGGTCCTTTCAGCTCTCTTCCCAAAAGACTAAATGAGTCTTGAGTTGTGTGATATTTTCGTTCTCACTGGTGACTTCATCTTGGGCTTTCTCTCAAGCCTTCTGGGGTGGGGCTTTTAGAGTGCATTTTTTTTGGCAGTCAGAAAGCTCTACACTTGCTTCTTTTAATCAGTATCACACATCTGCACTGCAGCTTGGGATGTGTGTTTAGGGCTTAGTTAATCATGGTGACACGTGTCTCTTCACATTGTCACACAGATTGCAGACATTGAGCTCCTCACACGTAGGCAAATCTGTCTTTAGACTATCAGTTCTTTAAATCAGAATTTATGTTGGTGAGCAAGCCAGTAATACTTGTGTTGGGTGTGGTTTTATGTAAAAATTTTTTGGCAAGATTTTTTGCATCACTTGCATTTTGTCATACTTGAGCATAATGTATAAATCGAAGTGCGTCCAAGTGGAATAGAAATTGTCACAGATTACTAGTAGTTTGGGACTTAACGACTTATCAAGCCGAGGGCTTTCATATTGTCTTCAGCAGAGAGAGGTTTGGGAATGCCTTTTTAAAGGTCTTATTTGTGGCGTGAACAAAATAAATGTAAAAGCTCACAGTGTGAGATCCAGCAGCTTAGTAGATTGCAGGAATCATGACTTTATAACACATTTCGAGAACCTAACCAAAAAAATCTTGCTGGTGCATCATAAATGATTCTATCCAGGTAAGATAAAAATATCAGCTCAAGACACTTAGGGTAACCATAGGGACAGCCCTTGGTGGAAATAGCTACTGGTTTTGCAGGATCTGCAATAACAAGTCGCATTCTACTTTGATCAAGATAGTCAATTGTTCTGCCTTATTTCTTCAGTTGCCAGCATTTCTTTAGTGTTTCTCCCACCTGATTATAAAAAATAGTTTGTTTTCATTGTTGTGTGTGGTTGAATTGGAACCAGCCCATATCTGACCCTCCAGTGGGTTTTCAGAGGCAGTAAATTGCATGGGAGGAGATTGTCCCTCCTTCTCCCATGGAGTGGCTGCTGGATTAAGACTACGTGCTTTTGGGATTACAGTGCATCTTCTTACCACTTTGACCACCAGAGCTCCCTAATTTTCATTGAGGATCATTTTTTAAAAGATTAGATAATATTAATGTTTAGTTCCACCACCTAGAAAGAACTACTTTTAACATTTTACTGTCCATATGCAAATATTTTGTATTTTCACTTTACAATGCACTTAGGTTTATAATACGTGCAGTGCATGCAGGAAACTAATGCATGAAGAGGGTTATGTTGTTTGCAAAAGAAGGAAAACACATTATGTGTGTAAAAATACAATTTCTCAAGTATATTTGTCTCATGGATATGAATTCTTACCTATTACCTATTGTTAGATGTTCAGACTGATTTCTGTATTTTGATGTTACAGGTCCAATGTTCTACATTTCTAATGACTTCCTTAACTAAAATCTTTGGAGTGAAATTATAATTATGCTACAAACTAGGGTCTTTAGTCATGAAAAAGTTTTAAGCATATAGTCAGCCTTGTTACATAATAATGTTTTGTCAAGATGCTATCTAAATAAGCAAAATGGAAAAGATAGATATTATGACAGGTTTTTTTGGGGAAAATTACCTATGTAATGGTGTTCCAACAGTTTTCCACTTATCTACTTGAAGATGTATTTTTATATTGATAAGTTCAAAGTACATTTACCATTTGGGAATCCACTTAATATTTATCTTGTAATGTTTTTTCTGAGTTTAGTAGTTCTTGAGATACTAAATTTTCTCTAGCTTTAGATACTTAGGTGGTGCCCAGCTTTTTTAATTACACATAATGCTGTGAACTTTTTCGCTTCTCCTTCAGTCTTATCAGAGCATAATTCTAAATAAATATTTGGGTATTTGGGAATGTTTTAATAGGTTTTCTCAGCCTTGTCTATCTTCTTCTTTAGTCCATTTTCCCATTACATGTGTTGTTCTTAATTGCCATTGAGTCAACTCTGATGCATGGAGACCCTGTAAACAACAGATCTGAACGTCACCCTGTTCTGCACCATCCCCACAATCTCTGATACACTCAGCCCGTTGTTACATCACTGTGTCGGTGACTGGCATGGTTTCAGTCACTGTGTCAGTCTGTCTTGTTGGGTGTCTTCCTCTCTTTCTCTGACCCCTCCAGCGTTTCCCAGAAGAATGTTCTTTTCCAAGGATAGACACTCTAAAAATAGGACTCAGAACATGGGCCTTTGACATCTAAACCCTTTATTCTCTAAATAAGTTGTTTGTTGGTGATTTTAGCCAGAAATAGTATATATACATTATTGGCTTTTAATACACTCTGTGATTACTGAAATAAATCTTGTGATTATATAGGAAATTCTATTTGATCAATTTTTAGGAGCAGTTTGCTCCACTCTGCTACCCCTGAGTCTAGTCTGACTTTTATAAAGACCCTGTAGGATTGAGTAGAACTGTCCATAGGGTTTCTAACAGTAAGCCTTTCATGAACTCAAACTGCCTTCACCTTTTTCCTTGGAGCATTGGTAAGTTCAGACAACTGATCTTGGGCTTTGTTGTTGTTTGTTGTTGTTATGTGCCATCGAGTTGCTTGCGACTCATAGCGACCCTATGTACAAGAGCCCGAAACGCCCTTCTATCCTATGCCAACCTCACTGTCTCAGACACACTCATTCACACCACTCCACTCACAGAATCGATCCATCTCATCGAGGGTCTTCCTCTCCTTCGCCACCCCTCCACTTTCCCAAACATGATGTCCCTCTCCAAGGATCAGTCCCTCCTTGCAACATGCCCAAAGTATGTCAGACAAAGTTTCAGAATCCTTGACTCCAAGGAGCATTCTGGCTTCACCCTCTCCAGGACAAACCTGTTTGTTCTCCTAGCAGTCCATGGTATATTCAACACTCTTCT
>NW_006399765.1:4932416-4943566 GCF_000299155.1 Elephantulus edwardii
CCTCCTCAGTTTCAGCAAGCAGGGTTGTGTCATCCGCATAACACAGGTTGTTGATGATTCTTCCTCCGATCCTGATGCCACACTCCTCATACAGCCCAGCATCTTGGATGATCTGTCCTGCATAGAGATTGAAAAGGTATGGAGACAAAATACATCCCTGATGGACCCCCTTCTTGATTTTGAACCATCCAGTGTCTCTCTGCTCTGTTCTGATGACTGCCTCTTGGTCCAAGTATCTTGGGCTTAGCAACCAAATTTATTAACCTGCACCATGAGAGTTTTTAAAAGTTTACTGTTAAGATAGCATATATGAACAGACCCTCTCAAACATCAATAAGATTTGTAAACCTTTACTCAAATTAAAAAAAAAAGAAACTGCATGTGAACCATCTCCTGTTGTCTTGCGTTGCCTTGGCGTTGATTCTAGTTCATGGCGGCCTATGTGTTACAGGCCAGAACTGTTCCATAGTGTTTTCTTGGCTGTCATCTTAATCTTACAACTAGTCCAACAGGCATCATCTTGATGGTGGAGAGGAGTTTGAAACGGTCAACAGCTTCATCTTGCTCGGATCCACAGTTCATACCCTCGGTACCAGCAGTCAGGAAATAAGATACCTTGTGCTGGGAAACATCTGCAGTTAGGGACTTCTCCAGATTATTAAGGAATAATGATGTCTACTTGACGAGTAAGGTGAATCTGATTCAGGCCATCGTCTTTCTGAGCTCTTGCTATGCATCTGAGAGTTGGACAGTAAATAAGGATGATAGAAGAAGAGTTGATGCCTTTGAGCTGTGGTGTTGAAGGAGAGCGTGAACTTCCCATGAATGACCAAGAGAACAAACAGATATGTTTTGGAGGGGGTGCAGCTGGAATGCTATTTGGAGGCAAGAATGATGAGGCTTCACCTCACATCCTTTGGATATGTTGCTAGGACGGACTATTCCTTGGAGAGGATGTAATGCTGGGAAGGGTGGAAGGTCAGCAAAGGAGAAGAAGACCCTCAACTAGGTGGATTGACACAGTAACTGCTGCTTTTATGTGTCAGGAAGTGTGAGGATGGCACAGGATAGAACAAGGTTCAGATCTTTGTTCATAGGGTTGCTATGAGTTGTACTTGACTTGACGACGCCTAACAACACAATCTTAATAGAATGGAGCTCTGGTGGCAGGAAGTTGTGCTGCTGACCCAGAGACACATGGCTCAAATTCACCAACTGCTCCACCCGTGGGAAAAAGATGAGCAATCTCCTTCCCTGCAGTTTAATGCCTCTAAAACCCCACTGCAGGGTCAGCTATGAGTTGGTTCCAACTGACTGGTACCTAACAACAAAAAACAATTTCACTAGAAGCAGATCACCAGGACTTTTGCTCCAGAATGCTGCTGAGTGGGTTCAAACCACCAACCTTTAGGTTCTTATCTGAGCACAATCTGTGTCAACCAGGGACTTTCATGAATCACATCACCTATAAATCTTGATAAAATGTAAATTCTGATTTAAGGAATTTAGATTGGGGTCTTAGATTCTACATAGCTAAATTAAGTGGAACAGATCTTAGATGATGTTTAAACGCACAACACCCTCAATTACATTGAGCCACATGGTGGGCTCAACACCAACTCATTGCTGTCAAGTTAGAACAAACTCACAGCTTTCCCTCCAGCAAGTTTTCAGAAGCTATAACTTGCTTGGTAGGAGATTGACCATCTTGCTTCATTGAAGTAGCTAGGGGATTTGAACTGCCAACCTTTGCATTGGAAGCACGACTCCTTGCCTACTAGGCTACCAGAGCTCCCTCAGTGTGAGCTGGTCCCTGTAAATTCTTTTTTGGGATCTTCTGACTATGTCAAAAAGGAGGTTTGCTTGATGCAAGTATGCTCTTAGTAGTTTACAAACTCCCTTTCTAATTTAGAGCGATCAGACCACAGACTGTAATGATAGTATCTAAGCTAGCTTAGCTGTAACAGTAGGCTGGGGCGTGATGGAGATCATGAGCATGGTGAAGGACAGGGCAAGATTCTTACCTGTTACTTAGAGGGTCACTATGAGTTGTAGTCGACTGGATGGCACCTAATAACAACAATAACAAGCTAGCATTGATTTGTGTCCTTAGATTTCTTTTTACAGTTATAGTCTGTTTATGACAAATAATAGTGATATTGCATTTCTTTTTCAAATATATTTACATTAGAAGAAAATGAATTTAAAGAAAAATCTTGAGTAAATAACAGTGCATGAATGTGGCAGAAACTTCAAAGAGATAATCAGATTTGGGGGCCTGGTGGTATGGGAGAATGGCCATGAACTTTGGAACCAGATAGAGCTAGTTTCTACGTGCACTGTGACTTATTAACTCTATTATGCATATATTTCTCTGTCCAAACCTCGCTCATTTTATTTTCTCCTGTAGAATGGGGCAGGACAGACGACTTTGCCTGTGAGCTAGGCTCTGTAATGTTTGTTTTCATCCAGTCTTTACACAGTACCAAGAAGCATGATATTACTATTTCACAGATGAGGGAAATAGTTTCAAAAGGAACTTGGAGTTCTGAAGGCAGGGATGGTAGAGCTGGGTTCACTCTCAGTTGTGTCTGAATCTGCTTTGTGTTTCCAGGCCACCTCTCCCTCTTTAAATAAAAATTTTGCTCTAACCGTCTACCCAGCTGAGTGACAATTTGACTAAAGTGGAAAACCATTGGTCAGAGGCAGTTATTTTTGAGTTTTGGAAAATTTGAGGATGGCACTCCTATTGCACCTATGTATCCCCTTTCCATTCCATCCCAATCCTCTGTTATTTTGCAACAGATCCCAGATAGCATATCTTTTCATCTGAAAATAGTTCAGTGCATCTACTCATTCTCTAGGGCTGCTGTAACAAATTAACACAATCTTTGTGGCTTAAAACAACAAAAGCTGTTTTTCACTGTTAAGGAGGCTAGACATGTAAAATCAAGGATAGACAGACATGACTGACCATGCTGGTTTTGAAGGCTCTAGGGAAAAATCCGTTCTGTGCCTTTCTTGTAGCTTCTGATGTTTCTTAGCTTGTAGATACATTATTCCAGTCTTTGCCTCTGTCATCACATTCTGCTCTTTTTTTGGTCTTTGTGTCTAGGACTTCAGCATTTCTTTTAGAGGGATATCTTTCAGTCCATACTAGTATCTATCTCTGAAAGCTAAGAATTTTTTTTTAAAGTTTTACTATTTTTTGTGTGTGTACTGTCAAATCAGATCTGACTAGGACAGGAGGACATTACTCCTCCTTCTCCAGCAGAGCATCTGGTGGATTCAAACTGTGCACCTCTGGGATTACAGTGCAGCTTTTTGCCACTGGTCTACCAGAGCTCCCTGAAAGCTAAGAATCTTTTAAAAATATATAACCATTTGCACATCTGAAAAAGTAACAGTAATTGTTTCATATCAACAGATATCCCTGATTGTATTCATGCTTTTTTTTTTTTAATAGTTGGTTTGTTTGAATCATGATCTCAGCAAGACACCAAAACAGAGGCCACATCCAAGTCAGGATATACATTTTTCCTAGAGAAATAACTACTACTGCTTTCATTCAAGAAGCTCCTGGCAGGAAGGCTTATCCAGCTTCATAGCTTAGCAGGGCTCCCACACATGGACTCTACGGAAGGGAGCATATGAAAACCCACACATTATCTGTGTGAGAGTAAAGTGATGTGGTCTGAGGAAGGACAAGATGGCACTTTTTGTCAAAAAGGAACAGTCACATGATTTCCAGGAGTGAATCTTACCTGTTCACTTTATATGTCCTGGAAGGTGGATGTCCAGGATATACACTGCAGCATTATTAAGAGTTGCACAAGACAGAAATATCAGAAAGCTCTTTATTAGTAGACTAGTCAAATGCATTGTGATGATTATCCCTTACTGTGGCATCTAGATAGCTGTTAAAAGATTTTTCTGTGGAGTAAGGTATTAGATGGTATACTTAGACTAGAAGTTTTGCTACTCTTTTTTTTTAAAGTATATTGTTATTAAGTGGCATCAGCTTGTAGATGACTCATTGTGACCCTAAGAAAAAATGAAACACTTGTATAACTTTCATTGTTACTCCATGTTCATAGCGTTTCTGGAGGCAGGCTATTTCAGAAGTGGATACCACTCCTGCTTCCAAGCTTGTTTAATTGGGAGCTCCACCAAACACTGCCCACTTTGGGTAACCATTATTGCATTTAACACATCATTGTCACAGTGTTTAGCATCACAGCAACCATGAATTACCTCTGTACAGCAAATGGACAAATCAGTTAGTAATATATGATATTTATATGTGCATATGAATCTAGTATTTCTCCAGGGACAGGGGAAGGATTTACTTGTCCACTGTATATTCCTGTGTGGATACAACCAATTTTTCCCACGTGTCTAAATTTAACGAGCCACAGTGGAGCAAGCAAGCATCAAGCTGTATACCAGAAAGTCAGTGAATTGAATCTTACAGCCTCTCCCAAGTAGAATCTGCTTCAGTAAAGATTTAAAACCTTAGCAACCCTATGGGGCAATTCTTCCCTGTCCCAGACAGTTGTTACGAGTCAAAATTGATTCAGTGCTTGTAGGTTTTGGGGTTTTGTGCCTGAGTTTACAAGTAGGATTATATTGACAGTATGCACTCATATATGTGAATATGTACACCAGCAAATAAAAAAAAAATTACAGAGGTGATGCAGAACTGGGGAGCTTTTACTGTGTGAATACATAAGGTCACCTTAAGTCAGAACCTGTACATTGGCAACTGACAACAGCACCTGAGCAATTGTGTGTGTGTGTGTGTGAATTTTTGAGTAAGATAAACCTGCCTTTCAATGATGTTTGACTTAATCATTGTGCATCATTAGGCAAATTATTTCATTTCTCTGAACATCTGATCCTTGTTCATAAAATGGAGCTAATATATACTTTCCTCATAAGTGATTCTGCGGATAGAATAACCAGCCATATAAGGCAAAAGAGCAGCATTTGCCCAAAGAGAAAGAAAGCTCAGAAGGCTGGAGGGACTGGGAGAGGATGAGTGGAAACAAGAATCAGAGATGAAGATGGACAAGAGTGATTACAGTGTGATTATGTTAACTCATGTTGTAAATCAAAATGTGTATAAATGGTTGAATATGAAACCACTTTGCTTTGTAGACTTCTACTCAAGTCACAATTTAAAAAATAAGTGATTTTTTGAGTATTTAAAAGTCTTTATATATCACGAATACCACAAACTCTAGATACATTACAAATTCTCAATGAGAGGTTTCATCTAGACTTGAATACATTTTCAGGAATCTATTTTATGAATGTTTCATAATTGAGAAAAAGATTTCTCTTTTTCCTCTAAATAAATGCTTGCTTTGTTTGACTGTTCATGTCTTCAGACAACAAAGAGTGTGTGACGTCAATTTGAATTTAGTGCAGACATTTATTAGTTCATGTTTCTTATCTATGACCTTGGTGGTTTCTCCTTAGAGAATGAGCCTGTCTTCTCTGCACTTAACGCTGAAGTCAAGTAGCTGTATTTGTTATTAAAGGAAAAAGAACTTTGTTCCTCTTTTCCCAGATTATAAAAACCAAAACACATAGACATAATTTTTTTAAGTCTAAACAATGTAAAAACAAAATAAAACTAACAGACACCCCTAAAAAATAAATTTGCAAACACACCACCCAGGATCAATATTTATCCCATTTCTTTCTTTTTTTTTTTAATTTAGGTTGTTTATTTTTCATTTCAATGAACATCTACAGAGATTTTGGGATTCCATTCATTCATTGTTGCACCCTTCTCCCCGCACAAACCCCTCCCCCCTCCCCCACCCCCCCCTTTGCTCCTCTCCTTGAAAAGTGAAAGAAAAACTCCCTCATTGGTATTATCCCATTTCTTATTTTTCTTAGGTGCTTTATTATATTGTGTATTGAAGTGAACTTTTTAAAAAAATTATATGTGCATGGGTTTTTTTTAAGGGCAAAATAGTAAAGATAGATTTATTAGAAAGTTACATCCCAAAAGGGACAGACATCCTTCCTTAAAAGGAAATATGAAGGAGAGAGGCATTATATGTGTATGTTAAACTGAACAGTTAACGTTTTTTTTAAAAATTTTATTATTTTTGTGTGAGTGTACCATCAAATCAGATCTGATTGGTACAGGAGGAGATTGTCCCTCCTTCCTCGGCAGAGCATCTGGTGGATTCAAACCATGCGCCTCTGGGATTGTAGTTGCAGCTCCTTACCACTAGGCCACCAGAGCTCCCCTGAACAGTTAACATTTATTAGCTCATTTAACACTGTAATAGTTCTTTAGGGTATTAGGATATCTTGGCGCATGCTCCAACTATGTGAGATTAAGTCTGACCATCCCTGCTAAGAATCATCCTGATTACAGTTTTGGCATAGTACTGAATATCCAGTTAGCTGCCAAAAGAACAAACAGGAGTATTACATGTAGTCCTGAATATATGGACTATATACATGTACACCTGCATAGAGGTAAATCTATGTCTGCATATACATTACCTATATACATATATGTGTATCTACATAACCACACTCTTTCACTCTTTCCCCCCCTTACCATTTTTGTTATTTGAGTGTTTTGAGCCATCTTCCCTCCCCCTTACTTTTGTGGTTTATTATACTGAGCCATGTGGTTTCATGTTACCACACTCTGTATTTTTCATTTGTTGGTGCACATTTGTATATGTCATAGCATTTACCAAATGTCTCTTGTTTTATGCCAACTTATTTGTGGTATCACATATTTTAGTTAGGCTGTGCACTTTTCACCACATTTGATGTTACATCTCTCTCATCACCAAGAATGACAAGTGTCCATTTAGATTTTTGCTAGTGCTTGTTAAATTGTCCTCAAGTAAATAATGGCTCTTAGGTACTTTAAAGGACATTTTGATACCTTTTAAGCAGGTCACACAACTGGCCAAAAAAAGAAAAGTAAGAAACCTCAATAACTCAACATTATGTTCATCAACTGTACAGCAATAACAATGGATATTAGTCTCTTTTTTTTGAATCTTTGCTCTGAATGCCTTTTGGGACTGAGGTTGCATAACATTTTACATTAACAATGGAAAGTTAAAAATTCTGTTACAGTAGTATTCACAGTTTGTTGTGGGTTTTTTTTGTTTGTTTGTTTTCTAATGAAACTTTATCGTAAAGCCAGACAAATAGTTTTAGTCCGAGACTTAGTAGTTCATTAAGACTGTTTCCTTCTTTATATTCATAACAAAAAGACCCCAAATGAAATATATTGCCTTCAAGTCATTTGTGACTCAGTAAATTCATGTGTTATAAAGCTGAGCCACTCTACAGGTTATGGGGTTACAGATCTTGGGGCCTCTTTTTTGTGGTCCTGATAAGTGGCTTTGAACTGCCAGTCTTTGATCTCAGTAATGGAGCCCAAACCACTTAATGCTACCCGGGGACCTTTATATTTGTTGTTGTTGTTACGTGCCATTGAGTTCTCTGACTCAGTGACTCTGTAAACCATCCTTACCCTCCTCTGTCCTCCCAAACTTCTCAGCGCCCCATTTGAACAGGCACTGTGTCAGTCTGTCTTGTTGGGGGTCTTCCTCTGACTCTTCCCTTCCCCAGCGTGATGTCCTTTTCCAAGGACTAGCCCCTTCTTACAACATGCCCTATGTATGTTAACTTCCCCCTAAGGAGCTGGTTGCACTTCCTCTAACACACTTATTTGTTCTTTGAGCAGTACGTAGGATATTCAGTACTCTTCTCTAATACCACAATTCAGAGATAGCAGTTCTTCTTCACTCTTCTTTATTCACTGTCCATCTATCAGATGCATAAGAAGCAGTTGAAAAAACCATGACTTAGATCACATGCCACTCAGTTCTTAAACAGATATCACTGCTCTTTAGCACTTTGAAGAGATCCTTGACATCAGATTTTTCCAAGTGCCCCACATTTTGTTTTTCTGACTGTTGTTACCATGAATGTCGGTTGTGTATCCAAGTAAAATTAACTCTTTGACAACTTCTCTTTTCTCCATCCATCATGATATCTGTTGTCTAGAGATAAGGATTTTTGCTTTCTTGATGTTGAGATGTAATCCATGTTGAAGGCTTTTACCCTCTTTCACTTTGTGCAAGCAAGGTTGTGTCATCTGTGAAAAGTACATTGATGTGTATTTCTCCCATCCTGATTTCACATCCTTCTTCATACAAGCCAGTTTCTCAAATGATCTGCTCAGCATACAGATTGAGTAGGTGTGGGGAAAGGATGCAATCCTGACACACACCTTTCCTTAAGTATAAACCATGCAGTGTTCCTCTGTTCTGTTTGTACAACTGCTTCTTGTTGGTGTATGTATAGGCTTCACATGAGCACAGTTAGGTGTTCTGGGATTTCCTTTTTCCTTAGTGTTATAATTTATTGTGATCCACACAAATACTGCTACATACTCAATAAAGCTCCAGAAAACTTTTTGGTATTCTCTGCTTTTCAGGTAAGATCCATCTAACATCTGCAGTGATATTTGTATTAAGAAAATAGTTCTATATTTGTATGTTGTTGATGTGTACCGTTGAGTTGGAACTGACTCATAGCTGACCTTCCAGGAGTTTTCAGAGGCAGAAAATAGCACAGAAGGAGATTGCCCATCTTTCTCCACAAGGACAATTGATGCCTTTGAGCTGTGATGCTGGAGAAGAGTATTGAATATATCATGGACAGCTAAGAGAACAAACAGGTTCTTCCTAGAGCAGGTGAAACCAAACTGCTCCTTGGAAGCAAGGATTCTGAGGCTTCGTCTGACATACTTTGGACATTTTGAAGGAGGGACCAGTCCTTGAAGAGGGATATCATGCTTGGGAGGGTGGAGGGGCAGCACAGGAGAGGAAGATTAGTGACGGGAGTAGTCGGGATAGCTGTGTCAAGAGACAATAAGATTGGCACAGGATAGAGCTGTTGTACATAGGGTCGTTATGAGTCTCAGGTGACAGGACAGCACATAACAACAACAACTATATTCACCTGACGTAGAACTGAGTAAGTATTACAAGGCAAAAGACTTAAAGTCTCTGATGTTGGTCCTTAAGTACCCAGCTTTGTTCCCTGTAGGCAGTCAGTGTTGCTCTTTGGCTCTTGTAAATCCCTCCAGATATTTTTTATGTAACATATGTAAATATGGAATTATCCCCTAACACAAATTCTATGTTGTTTTAAAAATCTTATGGGATCATGGTATTATTTTTCAACTGGAGATGAAACATCTTGTTTCTAAAATTGTGTAACTCTCACAAAGTAACTGGCCATTGTGAAAAGCCCAAAAATTTAGCACTGGGCTTTCTTGCTCCTTGTGGTTCAGGGATTGCAAGCAAAGATACCTAATACTTCAAAACCATTAGAATCCATTGTGAAAAGAGAGTTGTGTTGATAGTGATGAAGTGGAAACAGAATGCAAATGGTAGTGTCCCCTGAGAGTCGTGCTAGCAAGCAGTGGCTCCTTTGTTCAGTGTTGCAATGCTCCTCGGTGTTGGCTCTTGGGCCTGTGCTGTGACTTTTGATTTGAGCTGCATTTCTGACATTCAAAGTTCTTGAATTCCCAGCTAAGCAGTTGGCAAGTGGTTGTCTGTTGTGACACTAGGGAACATTGAATTGGGATGCATTGATTAGAGTTGCATTCACATGCACTCTGTGTCCCTACAGATTGTGTCCTTGTAGGACTTGCTCCGATGGTATTAATATTTTTTTTATCCTACTTGAAAGTACTATGTGGAAAAAAAACACATGTAGAAAATACAGAAACATTAAAAGTGCATTAAAATTGCCTATAGTTCCATTACCCAAAATGAAACGCTGATTATATTTGAAATGTGTCTTTATTTTCATCTTATTGTGATTTTGTGCTTTCATTCAGTATTTTTTCTTTCATTTTCTTGTATTTTTCACTTGAAAGTTTATAAATCACTGATATTTAATGCAATCATTTATAGGCATTTTGTTTTAGAACACTAATTACAGTTGATTAATAATTTTTTATCATGGCCAATAAACCCCTTAGCATCTGGTACCTTTCCTTTCACCCAGTTTATCTGTGTTAATTTTTACTCCCATCTCTGTTAATCTTCCAAGATTGATAATGCTACTATGTGTCTACCTTTCCTTCCTTTTCGTACTAATGGTCTTATGGCATAATTGTCCTTCTATGACTAACGTCACTCAGCATTATTTCTCCTAGATTCATTCATGATGTGCATTATTAATTCTTTTTTTTTAATACCAAATATGCTTTGTTTAAAATTCATGCTTTGGTGAAAGTGGATTGAGGTGCAATTAGTATTTATTTCATTAATTCTTGAGTTTATTTTTAAAATTTTTTTTATTAATGCATAATACATCATCATGTGAATGTATCACAGTTTTTTTTTTGCCATTTGTCTGTTGATGAACTTGGGTTGTTCCCAAGTCTTTATAGGTAAATAATGCTGTAATAAGTATAATGTGGAGTTTTTTCTCTCTGAATATTTTTGTGTCACTGTGATTTCCTATTGTCATCCAGTTTTATAAAGTGGCTTTTCATTAGGGAGCCTTAGTGCAGTCTGTAGGGAGTTGCACTGCTAACCTAAATGTAATGCCCCTCCAGTGGTTCGAATCCACCAGCAATGTCATGGGGAAAAGATGAGCACACTCTTCCTGTGTAGTTTACAGGCTCTAAAATTCTACTAGAGGGTCAGCTGTGAGTTGATTCCAACTGGACCATGAGTTGAGTCAAAGTTTTTATTATGATAAGCATTTTCCATGTCATAACAGAGCCCAAGTGTCATTTAAAAATAAGATGGATTAATATGGTTGTTAGAGTTGTTAGGTGCCATCAAGTTGACTATGACTCAGCCACCGATGAAAAACAGGTCTGAATCTAACTCTATCCTTCACCATCCTCACAATCTCTGAGAGGCTCAAGCCTATTGTTACAGTCACTGTGTCAGTCCTTCTTGCTGAGGGTCTTCTTCTTTTTCATCCTGTTCCTAGCATGATGTCTTTTTCCTTGTTGTTGTTATGTACCATGAAGTCACTTGCAACTTATGGTGACCCTATGTACAAGAGCCCTAAATGCCTGTGCAAACCTCGCCATCTCTGACACACTCATTCCCATCACC